>NC_053489.1:220846247-221061247 GCF_905171775.1 Rana temporaria
ACAACAAACACTGGCATTCATTAATCCAGACAGGTCCCTTATTAATGAGCCCATTCTATATTTCAAATGGAGGTTATCAAAGGAGCTCAATCCCTCAAGCACACACACAGAAAGCAATATTTCTTCAGGGTCAATTCATTTTCCATCTGGCTAGTCGCTCGTGTGATAGTTTCAAGCAATTAATCCTAGGATCTTGGTCTAATTTCAGAAATGAAAAGTAATGTCTACATTCCTGACGGATTACTCACTGCAGTTATATAAACCAGCAAGTAGAGGTACAGAAAAAGATTTTACACCGTCTAATAATCTATCACTTCAGTGAAATATTAGTAAGTTCAATTAATTGTATTTTCCAAGGAAATTACTGGCTGTGTTATGGCAGATTAGCTAAACTATCACCGGGGAACTTTATTTGTTAGATAACATTAGTTAAATTGCTGTGAAAATGAAACATTTCCTTTGCATGTACAGAAGGGAAAAGGCCATGGTGAATATTCTAATACAATTCCTGCTTTCATTGCAGAGCTACCACGCATACTTAGAAAACAAAAATGACTAATGTCTGTTATATTGGACTTACTTTACAGCACTAAAAGGTATTTTGAATACTACAGCCTGGGGCCTGCTTTGATCCCCCCCCAAAAAAAAAATCCTTGCCCCATGTGTATGGTTTGCCATTGCAAGATATATTACACAGAACTGTAAATACCCATTTAAAGTTAAAGTTGAACTCCAGGGAAAGTAAAAATGCTCCCTGCCCCTTCTCTCCTAGGTTTAAATGCTCATTTAGGTCTAGAGGAACACGAAAAGCAGATTTACAGTAAAACCTTGGTTTGAGAGCGTTTTGCAAGACAAGCTATTTTTTTTTATATAAATTTTGACTTGATATACAAGCCACGTCTTGATATAAGAGTAGCGTCATGTCACAACTGAGTAATGTGAGTATGAAAGAGAAGAGAGGCGCCTCTAATGCCACGTACACACGAATCTGAATATTGTACGAAAAATGTCGTCCGAGGAAGAATCGTCCGATAATCGGATCGTTAGTACAGGGCTGGACGAGCCGATCATTTTAGTTCATCCGATATTATTATTTTATCGGACATGCACTAAAATTTTCCTCGTACGATACCAGATCGTACAATTTTCATTTGGTCAGTACAGTTGTCGTCCGAAAATACTACACAAATACATTACAACACATGACATCACTTTTTTTTTCTGTCGTACGAGAAGTTTTGTGACTTTAGTAACCTATTCAATTTCTACTTGCGACTAGTAAACGAAAAAAGTTGGACGATCTGTTGTCCGATTTTCGGATCGTGTGTACGTGGCATAAGTGTAGCAATATGGTTACATTTATTGAAGCATCTTTATAGACCACACCTGTGAGGTGGATGGATTATCTTGGCAAAGGAGAAGTGCTCACTAACACAGATTTAGACAGATTTGTGAACAATATTTGAGAGAAATAGGCTTTTTGTGTACACAGAAAAAGTCATAGATCTTTACATTCAGCTCATGATAAATAGGGGCAAACTATGTGTTAAGTTTATAATTTTTCTCAGTGTATATATATATATATATATATATATATATATATATATATATATATATATCAGCTTTTCCCCTTTATATTCTGTGTGCTGCCTTTTGGGCTGTATATCGATAAGGGCAGTTTGTTGGGGACACAAGAACTTGAACAAGAGGTAAACATATACAAATTCAAGAGCCATACCCACTGGTATACTATTGTTATGCATTTCCTGGGCAGGGGCATGCAGTGTCATGTGTTTTAGCTAAAGTAAGAGTAAGTTAGGACTCTGAAATTCACCTGCAGAACTGTATGTGACAGATATACAGTATAACTTCATACAGTATATTGCTAGCATTAGAAGCACAACATTATGACTAAAATGCTAAAAGGAGGTAAGTAGTGGAATAATGTTTTACTTCAGCAAATGTGACTGCTGATTTTGTTGTTCAGTTTGTATTGTTCAGATGATATTGTTCAGGGGGAATTTACTAAAACTGGTTATATTAACTTAACCACTTGGAGCCCCGGCCATTGGAAAATTACGGCCACAAGGTGGCTCTACAATGCCGGGAGTATGTCTATTGACGTCCTCGGCTCCTCCGGCCACTGGGGGGCGCGCGATCGCCGCCTGAGACGCACGCGCGTGCCTGCCGCGTCACTGAGGTACCGATGCGTGTAAACACACAGATCCACGTCCTGTCAGGGAGAGGAGACCGATGCTATGTCCCTTGTACATAGGGACACAGATCGGTCACCTCCCCCAGTCAGTCCCCTCCCCCCACAGTTAGAATCACTCCTAAGGAACACATTTAACCCCTTCCTCGCCCCCTAGTGTTAACCCCTTCCCTGCCAGTCACATTTATACAGTAATCAGTGCATATTTATAGCACCGATCGCTGTATAAATGTGAATGGTCCCAAAAATGTGTCAAAAGTGTCCGATGTGTCCGCCATAATGTCACAGTCCCAATAAAAATCACAGATCGCCGCCATTACTAGTAAAAAAATAAACTTTTTTTTTTTTATAATTCTGTCTCCTATTTTGTAGGCGCTACAACTTGTATGTAGAAGAATACGTTTCGGCCTAAACTGAGAATTTTTTTAATTTTTAAAAAGTAGTAGTTTTTTTCAAAATTGTTGCTCTTTTTTTGTTTATAGCGCAAAAAATATAAACCACAGAGATGATCAAATACCACCAAAAGAAAGCTTTATTTGTGGGAAAAAAAGGACGTCAATTTTGTTTGGAAACCACGTAGTACGACCGCGCAATTGTCAGTTAAAGCGGCGCAGTGCCGAAAGCTGAAATTTCGCCTGGGCAGGAAGGGGGTATATGTGCCCAGTAAGCAAGTGGTTAAAAATACCACACTTTCTTTCCCTTCATGCCTACACGCATGTTTTCATTGTACCTATGGAGAGAGCTATGGTTGTCACATAGCTTTTTCAATTAAGCTTTGACAATAAAACCTAGAAGCTGATCGATTACTATGCACAGCTCCACCAGATTTTGTGTGCACCAGTTTTAGTTTTATCCCCATTTATTGAAGATTAAAGCCTGGTACACTGTGAGCTGTCAGCTCTGGTCGGAGCCGCTGTACTAATGATCCAATGTTAGTAAAGCGATCTCCCCTGTTGAGCTCTTGTGCTCTGACTGGGGGATGGCCCTCCATCCAGAACACTCCGTTCCAATGGCTGAGAACACTGATTGGGAGGCGGTCGGCTGCTGGTTTCACGCTCGTCCAACAGAAGCTGGCTTCTGTGGGACTGGCTGCCTTACACACAGGCTGAATCTCGACCAGTTTTTATTGAACTGGCCCATGCTGTCTGGCATTTGGCCCGTATGTACGGGGCTTTACACAACTTCCCTCCGGCAAATAAGGCGCGTCACAAATTTCCGTAACTAGCCGAACTGCTCTATACGGCGCCTGCGCAGTCAGCTCTACACGGCTTCTAGTCGGTGCACAGGCCTCCGTATAGCGCCGTATAGAGCTGACTCGCAGTTCGGCTAGTTTCGGAAACTCGTGACGCGCCTTATCCGCCGGGGGGTAGTTTTTGTCAGGCACATCAATCATCTGGGCGAAGTCCCAGAGGACACTGCGCCACTGCATAGGAACGCCTACTCCCGCGGGAGCTAGTACCCGGAAGCCAGGTGAAAAATAGCGATAATACCGTATGTACACCCCCCCCCAAAAAAAAACAGCATACTGTACATGTTTAAAGTATACAGAATGTAATGTTATATACTTGTTTTTTGGGTGAACCTCCGCTTTAAGTTTCTAGGAAATTAATTTTAACTGTGAACCAGTCTCCAAGCAACAGCTGATTAATTCTCTATTTTGTAAAGGTCAGTTGTTCAGTTAGAAATATATACATCTCTACACAATGAGCACTTGTAAACACAATTAACACCTAGGCAGTGTATGCAATAAAAGATCATCTTTGAATGTATTACAATTTAAGAACTTTCCTTAAAGCGGTGGTTCACCCTGAATTTTGACTATGGCTGTATTAAACCACCAGCCATCGACAATAACTGATCCGTTTTTTTTTTTTTTTTAATCGCGATCCTTACCTTTGTAATGCAGCATGTTGGGTCCTGTCAATCACTTTTCCCCGCGGGAGTGGGCGTGTATCACAATTTCCCCCGACCAGCGCTGTCTCCTGGGAATGAGTTATGAGAATCCCAGGAGACGCGCTGTGCTGTAATCCCGCGATATCTCGCGGGTCACGTGACTCAGCAAGCGGGTCATGTGACGTGGGCGGCGACGAGAATTCTCCATTTCTTTCACCGTATCCCGGAAGGACAAGCTGCTGGGCCTCACAGTGCCCACAGTAAAGATGGAAACGTCCATCTCGGGATTTTAAAACATATCGTTTTCGGGAGAAATGCAATGCAGCGGGCTGAAAGACTGGGAGACACGAGTGCTTATTTGAACAAGGTAAGCGCGGCAGAAGCACCCAAAAAAAAAAAAACGAAAACCCGCGGAACCCCCGCTTTAATATATGCACCAAAAAAGCTGACATGATTCCTACACAAAATACAAGTATGGAATATAATGCATGGGTTTTAACATAAAAGTTACAATAAAAAAAAAAAAAAAACAGATTCTCCAATGTATCCCAGTTTTTTTGTTTGTGTTTGCTACACAGATTTGCAGGATTTCATAGTAGATGGTGGTTCTATATAAATTGTTCATAATAAAATATGTATAATTGGGGAAGATTTACTAAAATTGGTGCACACAGAATCTGGTGCAGCTGTGCATAGTAACCAATCAGTTTCTTACTTTAGCTTGTTCAATTACGATTTGACAATAAAACTTAGAGGCTGATTGGTTACTATGCACTGCTGCGCCAGTTTTAGTAAATCTCCCCCCATAGTGCCTGTGTTACCTGTAGCTACCAATCCAACATCAGCTATCATTTTCTATCCTGAGATTGAAAATGACAGCTTGAATCTGATTCTTAACTGCTTGAGACCCGCGCTATAGCCGAATGACGGCTACAGTGCGGATCTGAATATCCAACTAGACGTCAATTGACGTCCGCCCCTTTGGTGTTGGCCGTGTCCCTTGGACACAGCCAATTACAGATCGCCGCGAACGGCCAATCAGAGTGGCCGTTTGCGATGCGATCTGTGCTGCCAATGAGAGATGATCTCATATGTAAACATATGAGATCATCTCTTATTGCCGGCTCACACAGAGACAGCGTCCTGTCTCTGGAGAGGAGACCGATCTGTGTCCCTTGTACATAGGGACACAGATCGGTCACCTCCCCCAGTCACCCCCCTCCCCCCACAGTTAGAACACTAAGCAGTATACACATTTAACCCCTTCCTCACCCCCTAGTGTTAACCCCTTCAATGCCAGTCACATTTATACAGTAATTAGTGCATATTTATAGCACTGATCGCAGTATAAATGTGAATGGCGCCAAAAATTTGTCAAAAGTGTCCGATGTGTCCGCCATAACGTCGCAGTCCCAATAAAAATCGCAGATCGCCGCCATTTCTAGTAAAAAAAAAATAATAAAAAATAATAAGTCTGTCCCCTATTTTGTAGGCGCTATAACTTTTGCGCTTAAACCGCACAGGCGATCAAATACCACCAAAAGAAAGCTCTACTTGTGGGGAAAAAAGGACGTCAATTTTGTTTGGGAGCCACGTCGCACGACCGCGCAATTGTCAGTTAAAGCGACGCAGTCCTGGAAGCTGAAATTTCACCTGGGCAGGAGGGGGGTATATGTGCCCAGTAAGCAAGTGAGTAAGGACATTGCAGACATTCCAAAACTATTATGGGTAAGGTGATTGTAGTTAGCCGAATAAGTACATTTTTGTGTGACAAGCTTTTGGAGGTGTACTCCATTCTGCTTGTTCAAAGCACTACTGGAAACAAAGGTCTTACATACAGTCCTTAACTATATTGCCCCGATTTCCTATAAAACAACTGATGACCGTGTTTTGGATACGTATTCCAGACACAAAATAAGAACAAGACAGAAATCCACATTGTGACATAAACACGGGTAAAGAATACATACAATCTGACTTCCAGCTATAGCTATAAATGGTTCCTTGTGATTAACCATTATTCATTCATCCATATTTCTTATACAGTATATATCCACCACTTACCCGGCTTCCTCTCCTCTAATGTATTAAAGACTAGACTTTCAGCAATCCATGTGTATGAGATAAACAAGTGTCTACCATGAACACAACTCGACTCCCAGCTATAGCTGTAAATAGTTCCTTGTGATCAACCATCGCTCATTCATTCTCATCTCTTATACAGTATAATTTGTCACTTACCCGGCTTCCACTTCTCTTGTGTATCAAAGGCTGATATTCCATAGCTGGGGCCAGTGTCGCTTCAGTGCTACTCCTTTATCTAAGTGGAGAAATGTCTGTGCCCTTCTCTCTCTTTTAGAAAGATTTCACCCAGTGAAAACAATATCCAGCATTATACTAGTGGAATAAACCATGCATGTTAAAATGGATCATGCAAACATAATTTAACACAAGATGCTTTGACAACAACAACCAAAGCATGTTATTTTTTAAGTCATTTGAGTCTGTAAGGATACATGGTTAATTAGTTCCAAAAAAAGAATTATATCATACCTTGATTATTGCCATCTTACTTGGGGATTAGATGTCAAAATTCTGACCTTAACAGCACACGTGAAATTTTCATGTGATAGTCAATGCGTAGGGTTTATCTTAGGGCTCTTTTTTTTTTTTTAAACATCTTCAGTTTCAAAGTTCATGTGTAAGCGAGCCAACTTTTTTTTTTAGAACTGTGCTTATAATTTTAGAAGTCTGTGAATCATTGAAAGATGCACAGCAGAAACATCCAAACTTTAAATACCTTTCAAAGTTTTTGAATAACTTCCATATTTATTAAAACCTGAGAAAAGAAAATAAACACAAAAGTTTAGGAATTATCGGTTATGTTCTCATTTAAGAATTTTTACTGGTTGATGTGGACAACCGCTCCACTTTTTTTTTTTCACCTTCCGTCTTTTTTTTAATGTTTGCTTTTTCTTTTCTCCAGTTTTAGTAATCAAAGCAAAGTATAAAATAGAAAATGCATAAAAGGCCGTGGAATGTTTTATCTTTAGGCTCTAGTCACATTTGGCATTTTGGGTTCTTGTGGCAAAAAGAGCAGGAGCTTATTTTGGGCGACAAGCTTCGTGCGATGGAAATGCAATAATCGTGGCAATACCGCAGAGCGTTTTAGGTGCGATTGAAAATAAATGGCACCCGGACCTGCATTTTGTGATTAAAGAGTGATTTGAGTGTTCCCATATGACTGAGAGGCATGTGTTGAGGATCAGCCGCCCATTCCGCTCACTCCGTCTCGGAGCTGGGGGCAGTGGGACCCGGGGGCTCCCGGGCCGTAGCCGTTCCATGCTGATAAGCTTGTTATTTGAGCGGTATAACTATTCTGATGTGTGCATTTTTGTTGTAATACTGTATGTGGTCATGCTGATCTTCTTGATTTATGTTTGTCAATTATTTTTTATTTTCTAATAAAAATATATTGAACAAAAAAAAGAGTGATTTGAGATGGCGGGAAAAATCGCAGCGATTCCTCCCGAGATCCCAAAAGTCCAAACGTGAGCCTTAGGCCCCGTACACACGGCCGAGGAACTCGACGTGCCAAACACATCGAGTTCCTCGGTGAGTTCAGGGATGAAGCCGCCGAGGAGCTCGGCGTGCCGCCTTCTCCCATAGAACAACGAGAAAATAGAGAAAATGTTCTCTATTTTCTCAACGAGTTCCTCGGCGGCTCCATCGGGCCAAAAGTGTACAGACGACAGAGTTTCTCGGCTGAATCCGGGTTTGACCGAGTTTCTCAGTGAATTCTGCCGAGAAACTCTGTCGTGTGTACGAGGCCATAAAGAAAAATGAACTTTAGATGTAAATTATTTTATTGCAATATTGAATTACTAACTTCAGACACAAATTGAGAGATGGTGTGAAAGATTGTATGTTCTAAACAAAGTTATGAAACATTTTTCATTCAGCACTGACCCTTTCAGAAGCTGAACACAAAGTTAATTACGGGAAGCTCTGTAAATTCACTTAAAGCCCAGTTCCAACAAAAACATTTTTAAATAGTTTTTGATAGTATGAGGAAGAGTTAGGCCTCGTACACACGACCAGTTTCCTCGGCAGAATTCAGCTTGCGACCGAGTTTCTGGCTGATTTCTGCCGAGAAACCCGGCCGTGTGTACACTTTCGGCCGAGGAAGCCGACGAGGAGCTCGACGAGGAAATAGAGAACATGTTCTCTATTTCCTCGTTGTTCTATGGGAGCTCTCGTCCCGCCGAGCTCCTCGGCGGCTTCAGGGCTGAACTGGCCGAGGAACTCGATGTGTTTGGCACATCGAGTTCCTCGGCCGTGTGTACGAGGCCTTAGAACCTCTGTCAGATTATTTTGATAACTGTGTCCTCATTGTGAAAGTTTCATATTCCAGTAAATGTTGCAGCCAATAACAGTGGTTTTATTTTCTAGACTAACTCCATGGCAGCATAATTTTGGGTAGACTTTGCCTTCTCTCCTACCCATACGATACTTCTCCCATAAATTTTAGGGCTGATCCAGTCCATATGTTCTTAGTTTGTCCTCCTCACCTTGTAGGATCAAGATGTGCAAACAGCTCCCCCCTGCCTGGCTGCAATGGACTTGTAGCCGACCGCCTCTTACTCTTGGTGGAAAACCCTACTTTCTGGAACCCTAAGTAATGCTCTTTGCATGGGTGTTGTGGCTTGCGTTTGGGGTTATTCCCTTGCTAATAAATTCAGGTCTGTTTCCAAGGGTGGCTGTGCAGCTTTATGGCATATTCTGCCCAATTTGAATGTCTTTTATAACCTCTGAGCATGCAGGCCCTGTTTTCTGTATGACAGGTTCTGATTTATTACCCATCTGGTGAAAGTTTAGAGCTCCGATATGGGAGGCTGCAGTGTTGTCATCCTATTAGCAGTAGTTAACCCTTTAGGAGTTCCATACCATACAAGCAAATTTTTTATTGCTCTGAAGTTTTTGACTGCTTTGGAAAACTTCAGTGGCTGCAGTTTGAAGTAGAAATGTAATTTTTAGTATCTTTCAATTTATTGATGGTCTGAGTAGCAAGTGAATAGGTTATATTATTTTTCTTAACAATGTGGAGTTCTTCCTTAAATTTGCTCAGTACCTCTGTTTGGCGGGGATTCATTTTTTTACTGCAACAGGTCTTGTGCAGCCAGCAGTCTAATCCATCTATGCTATGACGCAGATTAGTAGCTGATGCACAAATTCTTGTGTATATGGCAGTCCAATTCAGCACATTTCAGAAGATGCTATTTCTGCTGCTAGAGGATATACCAGTGGTAAGGTGCTGGTTTGTCTTGGCTTTGCTTTGTTAACCTGTAAGTGTCTGAATGCCTGATACTAACCAGGACCGTGGTCTTGGACTATGGACACTTTCTGTCCCTATATTAAAGTGAGCTCATTGGAGGAAACATCCTTTGCAGAATGGGGTTTTCTGCAACAATAGACATGCACCAAACTATTCATATCTCACAGACAATTAATAACAAACCTTGAGGCCCCGTACACACGGTCGGACAAAACTGATGAGAATGGTCCGACGGACCGTTTTCATCGGTTCACCGCTGAAGTGGCCTGATGGTGTGTACACACCATCAGTTCAAAAACCGATCGGGTCAGAACGCGGCGACATAAAACACACGACGTGCTGAAAAAAACGAAGTTCAATGCTTCCAAGCATGCGTCGACTTGATTCTGAGCATGCGCAGGTTTTGAACCGATGCTTTTCTGTGCTAACCATCGGTTTGGACCGATCGGGCAGCGGTCCATCGGTTCGGTTTTGAAGCATGTTTTAACATTTTGGACCGAAGGAAAACAGACCGATGGGCTATATACATGGTCGGTTTGGACCGATGAAACTGAAACTCGGTCCATTCTCATCGGTTTTGTCCAACCGTGTGTACAGGGCCTCAGTGGTAGACTTAGTAGAAAATCTTATTAGCTGCCAAACAGGGGCAAAAAGTCAATAGACCTTCCCTGTTCAGGGAGTTGACTCAAGTTGACTCGATTATTATGTACTTCTGGCCAGCCTTTTGCTCTTTAGGCTCCTCAGTCTCTCTGAGGAAAGTGGTGTACTACATCAAGAGGTAAGTCGAAACCTGCAGCCTAAAACTGGGTATATACAATCCAAATATTGGCCGATTCAGCATGCCAACATTCGGTATGTGTGTACAACTGCCTGTCTGACAGACGCCAGTCTCATGACTGACATCTGTCGAACGGGCATGCTGGAAAACCAGCATTTCACCAGCAGCCAATCAGTGTGTTCTAGTGGGGGATGGAGTACAGTCCCCCTTTTACAACACAATAGCACAGTGGAGCAGATCATAGCACTAGCATCGTTTTGTTAGTACGGCAATCAGTCGGTTCTTTTTAGTTCAGTCCACTGGATTAAACGAAAAAAAAAAACTGAGTGCATGTACCCAGCTTTATTTATTTAATAAAATCTAACTTCGGTACCCTGATTGGGCACCCACCATAGAGTAGAGTCCAGTTACATGTGACTGTAGTCCCTCTTGTACTTTCCCAAATAAAACCCCAGGGATCCAGCCAGGTTGCCTCCATGTGTATTTAAAGCCCTCCACAAAGAATCCTCATGAGCAGACTCAACCCCAGGTAACATAGGGGAATCCAAGCTCCACTGTGCCAACTTGTTTGGGTTGGGGCCATAGGGAGTGGTATGCATGTCTTCTCTTTGCTCGGTATGGTAGCAGGAATCCAACAGCAAAGGCTTGGGTAGGCCATTGAATCTGATCTCTGTAATTTCTCTGGCAGTGACAATGAGTCAGTCCCAAGCAGAGTTCAAACCAACGGCCAATGTCCAAGGTAGGATGCTCCACTCTGGTCCGGACGACCTAGTTCTTCCCGAGAAACATATAGGGCAGAAATTTCACCTGCAGCGACATGATGGCCTGCCCAGGGGCTTTATTTAGCCTGCCCCCCAATGTTGCAGCAGCTAACCACAGAAGCAGCACACACTCTGATGGCTGTGATCAAGAGCTGATCACACTTCTTCATGGTCAGGCAAGTCCTTCTCTGTAAGCCATGGTCTCCTTGCTAACAGGTTGTTTGGTGCATGCAGAGGGCGTATTCTGCTGACTACGCCAAGTTGTGGGCAGGGCTTAACCTGTCCGATCGGGGGGACACTAACATTGCTCGGTATTGCCTGTACTCACAGGCGCAGGCCATGTTTAATCAGCATTAAGGCAGCACTCCGGGTTAGAAGCAAGCATGTTCTCCTTTGCACAGTAAACTCTTTGTGTACGATGCACTGCTCAGTAATTCCCACCTCACCTGTACTCTAACCTCTTTCAGTAGTTGCAGCATTTCCAAGGGGATTCTTCAGAGCCTGTATCCATCTCCACCAGCAGAGCACACCATGTAACTTCTCTCCCAGTGACACTTAGGGATAAACTCTATACATCTTTCCGAGCTTCTTAACTCCCGAGGATTCTCACGCTCTATTCTTCTTCTTTCCTGTGACCTACAGGCTTGATGCATAGCATACCCCGTGCCATGATATTGGTTCCAACGTTTATGGGGCACCATTTACAAAGGAAGGAGGTTAAGCCTGCAAACCCCCTCAATACCAGGACGATGGTTGTCACTGGTACAGAAATTAATGAGAAATTCTCCAAATGGGGGCACAGCTATGAAAATCTAGCCCTAACCCAGTGTTTCTCAATTCCAGTCCTCAGGCCCCCCCAACAGGTCAGGTTTTCAGGATTTCCCTCAGATGAAAAGGCTGTGGTGATTACTAAGGCAGTGAAACTGATCAAATCACCTGTGCAAAATAATGGAAATCCTGAAAACCTGACCTGTTGGGGGGGCCTGAGGACTGGAATTGAGAAACACTGCCCTAACCCAAAACTAAAACAAGAAAGCTTTTTCTGAAGATACTGTAAGTATTATTGAGTGTTGTTCAGTTCAGATGTTTGACTGAGTTTCCAAAATACATATCAATTTGGACTATTTGAAGTGGCTTGCAACCTTAATATAATGATTTATAAAGTCTTAATTTACATTGAAGCAGCAGAGACTAGAAATTCTAGAAACTGTGCAATTAAACTAAAGAAAATCTACAAGGGAGGAGACAAGCAGTAGTGACATCTAGATAGCTTTCCCTATTATAATTAAACTGTGTTTGTAGGTGACAGACAGAATATCTGTACTAAAATAATTTTCAATGTTCCAAATTAAACTTCCTGGAAAAAGTTACCCAGTTACACTGGCAAATTTATACTTGCACATTTGATTGATTTGCCCAGATACACTGTATTAAAATAACCTATTGCTTGTTGTAAATTCACTTTTTTTTTAACAACTAGATCAGTCTTTCTCAACCCTTTTACTCTGAAGGAACCCTTTAAATATTTTTCAGATCTTGGGGAACCCCTGCTATAAATAATTGTATCCACAGTTTGTGGCACATTAGCATAATCACTAATTTGTAGAATGCTTTATATATAAGAATAAATAATATAGCATACCTAGCATATGACACCCACAGCAGATAATTTTCTACACCGTCTTGCTCTGTACAACTTCAGGAATAATATTTTATTTTTTTAATGTATAATAATAAAATAAAAGCAGATAGTAAAAATTCTGGTGTCCCCTACCATTAAAGTGAGGCCCGAAGTAAAAAGTAAAAAAGCAATAGACTCAGGGCCGACATGACAGGGGTTAAAGGGGCTTGATACAGGGCATGAAATTCAGGATACTATAGGATAGGTGGTATCAGGCTGTAGAGGGCATGGTTTGAGCGGGGTGGAGCAAGGGGGGAATTGGTCAGCATACCGGAAGGGGAGGGCCTCAGTCAGAGCAGCAGAGCGGAGCAACTTCTCACCCTCCCGCCCTACATGTTGTGAGTTTTTGCTGGTTAGGGAATAGGAGGTTGGTTTAGCCAGAGGTGACGATTGGCAGGGTGCAGGGTCCTTTTTAGGTTCATATGGGCACAAAAGGCATGGTGTAGGGACCTGTCTGAGGTATGGCTCCCAGTTGGTGGATATGTACCTGCTCGTTGTCTCTGAGTTGGTGGTTTTGCGTCTGGAGGCCTGTGAAGTGACAAGCAGGTACTGTCCTGGGGTTTTATGCCCATTAGGACCTTGCAGCTCTTTTTCTTTGATAAACTGTCTGGTCTGTTTTTTATGTTATTGATCTGTTAATTATTGGTTATTTATATTTTGTTTAATAAAAAGGCTGCTATGGCCAATTTACTCCAATTTTGTGTGGTGTGGTCACTATGAGAAAGGTGGGGTTTTGGTATAGCAGTTACAAGGCATATTTAATACCATAGTCATGGTTAATGTCAAAGTACCCTTTTGCATTGGTGGTTATTGTTTATAAGAGATCAATGCATCACTGCTTACTGCTTAAGTAACCCCTAGCAACCTCAGGAAGAAACACAGGGTTCCAGGACACCGTGGTTGGAAAAGGTTGAACTAGACTCTTACCTCAAGTTAAGGATAATAGCGTTGAACAGTAAGGAATCACTGATGGCCTGCCTTGTGTTTAGTGGTTATTTGTTCCTACAATAAATGAGATAAAAACATGTAAGGAAAACAGTTTCTTATTCACCCTCAGGCAGAAAACCAGTCCTTGAACTGTGTTTTTGTATTTTGTTGAGGGGATTTAACTCGGATAGGATGGAATATGCATAAGATGCCCAACTAATTGCAGAATAGGTATATGGGACCAACTATGTACACCCCTGGTATATACACATTCTTTACTTCTAACTCTAGCACAACTCTTGATCTCCCTCTCCAGCACTTTACTTGCTTCTACAGAACTCCCTCTACAGGATCGACTAGCACTGATGTGCAGGCCTGACTTTTACTCAGCTAGGCCCAAAGCGAATGTCCTTTGCAGACAGGGACCAAGGGCCCCTATCGTGTAGCAAAAAGTAGGTAGTCTTAGTGCTAGCTGACCACATGGCTACTGAGCCCAGTACCACATGTTCAGGCCCTGCCAGCCCTCCTGGCCCCAGCTGCCTCTCTCTCCACTGTCCATGCCATCACAGTCAGCTCCACTGGCTCTGCACCCATCCCAGACTGCTTGCCTTATCTTCCGTGACTTCCAGACTGGGTCCTTAGGATGCTGTAGGCCACAAGCCCATCCCATATTGTCGCTTGGGAAGGAGCCTGAGCACACAAACTCCTTAAAAACCAGGGTTTTCCATCACCTATGCCAAGTCACTTCCGCTTCCCGACTGGCTGGATGCCTATACACCTAGATTCTAGTACAGTAGTCATTGGATATCTCTAATTAGCTTCATTACACGTTAGACATATGTACTACATCTTCTTTTAATTTGTCTTGTCCTCTGGTCCAAACCATGTTCTGTGATACCCATTTTAACTTGTATCCTCTAGTAACTTCAGACCAGGCCAAGTTATATAACAACAAAGTTCTTTACAAACTTAACTGGGTTCCTGCAATGGGGTGATTTTAGATAAAGTGACAATTACATTCTAGCTCAGAAGTTGTTCACTTCCCAATGCATGGAGCAGACACTGCCCACCCCCCCTCCAGAAAGTTGCTTTTCCCCTTGTCTTTGTGTGTCTGGGCAGGTGCAGTCTCTTTTCTCTACTGTGGGGAATGCTCGACCGCAGCGGAATTGCAGTTGGAGAGAAAGTCAGCAGGAGCATTGTTTCTATGGTTTTCTGGGTCAATAGCAAATCTATCCAATTGGATGCTGTGGTCCCATTTGACTCTGGCAGCCATCTTGGGTTAGGCAGAGCCTATTCAAGGTCCTGGCTCCCAGGTTTGGTGCACAATTTGCATGTGAGTAATGTGGGGACAGTCACCCATCTGGCAGGGGCAGTGAATAGCAGTAGGTAGAGATTCTAGACAAGCCGGGAAAACATAGGGACATGCTATCCTTCCTGGAGACCACCCCATTTGGGTACGGACCGGCCAGGTCGCATTCTACCCCTCAAAACAAATGCTGTCATCACATTTAAAACCTGCTCTGCTACACACTGCTGTTACATTTTGTGAGTGTTCCCAGTTGGGTGACTTCTCAGGATTGTTGAGAATTATTGAACTCTGATATTAATACAAGTTTTGTTCTCTGTAACTGGACTCTGAGTGGTTACTGCTGTAGCACCACGCTGCACCTTTCCACGTAACTCCACCAGGGAGCAGTCCTATTAACACATCACACTATAATCACAGCAAAAACATAAGTATGATGCATAACAGCAAATAAAGCAATATAAAGAAAATAATATTTTTTATTGACATACAGCAAACAATGTATATATATCTATATCAAACATACAGTAATAAAAAAACTCTTAATAGTCCCAGAGTCCAGTATAATACTGTAGCAGCGCTACTCTTAAACCACCGTTTGAAAGACCTCTATATGTAGTGCATATAGGAAACAATAAAGGTGCAGGTAAACAAGATGTCGTTGATCTCAATATTCCTTAACAAGTGCTCCTTTCACCAGGGGGTAGTCACCACGTGGGGAGATATTCTCCCCTTTTGGGGATGCACTCACCAAAAGGTGAATTTAAATCAGCATGGAACAATCATCTACATCTGTCTTGAATGTTGCACGCTCCACCACTTGCTTTCACTTGTAGACCGCAATCCCATATAAGGAAATAAATTCAAATAATGCAGTACCGTTTAAAAAAATTATTGTAAACCCCACAGGTACCCCTTATACAAATATGCGTACCCCAAGATAAAAGATCTCAAGCATGTATTATGTTACTTGTGCCTGTGTTTGCTCCGGTCACCATGACATTGAATTCGCTCTGTTACCAGTATTCCTGCAGACTTCCTTGTTCCTGGTCCTTGGAACGCTTACAGTGCTTCTGGTCGTGTGATAGGAGTCACGCCCTGACGTGTTTCGTCAGTGGCTGACTTCGTCTGAGGGCGTGACTCAATCTATCCACGGCCTGTTCTATATGCCCGCACGTATCGCTCCTCCCGCCCATTGGCCGGCGCCCGTCACGCTCGCGTCATTCTGGCGCAGGCGCACTAGCGTCCTTTGAGGAACTTGCCATATTGTGGGCGGAAGTGAGCGGAGTTGTTCCTGCACAGCCACACTGATCCCATTGAAGATCATGCCAGACTGAGGGCGGAACACACATCTATTGCTCATACGCTCTCAGTGTTAGCAGCGCCCAACTGCATAATAATTTAATACGGGTGAGCACTTGCCGCACACTGAGTTTTAAAGGCAAGTATGTTTTCATACCCCAATACATCAAAAACAATGCATTATATTAGACACATATTAAAAATATAAATCCTATGTACACATAAATATCCGGTGACCGTAATGGATATTATATAATTATAGTTATGTATATATACCATACACCTGCATTATATACTGTCCCTTCTTAGGGTTATATTTTAACATTACATTACAGCAAACCTGCATGATGTATAAATGAATGTATGGAAAGGCTATATTATTAGCATACAACCAGTCCTTGCTGCTGGCAAATATATATATCTGACATTCTTTGCCTGCCACTTCATATATGCGATTGTACCCTAGATGGTTAGTTAACCCTAAACCAGATTCAACTAATATATTCGGTAATTAGGTGTGTGGAATACATTTAATAAAAGACAAAATTCATTATATAAATTGGTTGTGTAAAATTAGGCAGGCTGGGAGTTACATACGACCACTAAGTTAAAATCCTGTTCTAAAATATTCTTTTAAAACTCATGTTGTATTAAAAGGAAGATAAATGAGAAGGTGAACTAGAATAAAATGCTATGGACCTCGATAAAATATTTATAAACTCAATAAATATTTTGAAATTATTAAATTAAGTATCGCTAATAAAACAGTTTATATCCTTTTGGTGCTAGAACCTCTGTTAGAAATATCCAGCGTGTTTTCGCATTTTGATAATTCTCGAACTCTATGGGAACCTCTCCAGTTTTGTTCAAGGTGTTCTACGCCCCAGAATTGCAGGCCCAAGGGATCCTGATTGTGCTTTATTTGAAATGTAAAGACACATTGTGGTCTTTAAAACCAATCTTAATATTATTAATGTGTTCTAGTATGCGTACTCTTAGCATTCTTTTGGTGCGTCCTATGTATAGAAGACCACAAGGGCACTTTAAGGCATACACTACATATTTGCCATTACAAGTGATGAACTGTTCTATATCAAATTCCTGATTGTTGGCAGGAGATGAAAACTTCTCTAGGCCTCTAATGGGTTTTGAGACTTCTCTGCATGACTTGCATTTCCTACAGGCAAAGAAACCATTTTGATCCCAGAAGGATTGTGGTCTAGTGGGAGGATCCAGTACTTTCTTTACTATTCGATCCCCATAATTCGGTGCTTTTCTGTATATGAACTGAGGTTTAGGTGGTAATACAGTACTTAATTTCTTGTCCAGTAGTAGAATGTGCCAATGTTGATTGAATATAGCTTCTACCTCTTTATACTGAGTATGGAATTGTGAGATGAAACCCCATTCTTTAGTATTGGTGGCTTTAACAGTGGCAATTTGTTTTGTTTGTAAACAGGATTCTCTAGGTATAGCTCTTACTTCCTCCATTAAACGTGGATCGTATCCTCTAGCCTCAAATCTGTCAGTGAGGATTTTTGATTGTGCAAGCAAATTCGCGTCTTCGGAGCAATTTCTCTTCACTCTCATGATTTGTCCCTTTGGAATGTTTTTAATCCAGAGAGGGTGGTGGCCGCTGGTGGAAGGTAGGTAGCTATTTTGATTGGTGGGTTTGAAAAAAACTTTTGTTTCGAGTTTTGAACCTCGACGATATATATTCACATCTAAAAAATGTATTTCATTATTATGCCACTCAGAGGTTAATTTTATGTTGTTATTGTTATTGTTTAGAGTAATTAAAAATTCTTGTAGATAGTCCACTGGTCCTGTCCAAATAAAAAATAGATCATCTATAAAACGTTTATAAAATATCAGTTCCGTCCTTTTTTTCTTTAAAAATTACCTTGTATTCCCATTCTGCCATAAAAAGGTTAGCGATGCTTGGTGCAAATTTAGCGCCCATCGCGACCCCTCTTTTTTGTGAATCAAATTGGCTGGCGTACCAAAAAATGGAATTTAATACCAAATCCAACAAAAGGCTGGAAAAAGTAGGGAAAAGGTTACTTTTAGATGCACCAATGTTTGATAATTGCTGATTTAAATCCACTTTTTGGTGAGTGCATCCCCAAAAGGGGAGAATATCCCCCCACGTGGTGATTACCCCCTGGTGAAAGGAGCACTTGTTAAGGAATATTATGATCAACGACATCTTGTTTACCTGCACCATTATTGTTTCCTATATGCACTACATATAGAGGTCTTTCAAACGGTGGTTTGAGATTAGCGCTGCTACAGTATTATACTGGACTCTGGGACTATAAAGAGTTTTTTTTTTTATTACTGTACAGTATGTTTGATGTTCTATATATTTTAAGCAGCTGCTCGTTTTTTGTTTATTCACACTTTACATTCTGCTGCCAATAATCTTTATTGCTTACTCTGAAGCGCTGAGCAGTGCTAATTTGTAGGTAGGGCGATACTAGCACTTGGATATATATCTATATACCTATATGTATAGTATATGTATAGATTAGGCAGAGCTGTCTTAAAGGGAGGGAGAGAAAGGTAATTCGCTGCTCTCAGGCCTGGTCCACACCATGAATTGCACAGGAACATGAAGTGCTTTCCGAGTGCAGTGTAATTTCACTGCACTCGCAATCTATGTCTGGGGTGGCATTAACACTGACACCCGTCGCAGATCGCAAGTGATGTGCCTTTTAAACCTGGTGCGGGAAACGCACATGGAACGTGGGTGTGAACTGACCTTTACTTATTGTTTTGTGTGTGTGTAAATATGTATACAAAAGGCTTTTCTTTCAGGAAAGCCCAGAAAACATGAAAATGATTCTGAGAGCTCCATCTGCTGGTTGAATAAGAGAAAACAAAATAATAACATAATAACAGCTATTTTTTTTTATATTTTACAGACTTAACAAAAATATTTAAATATGCACTTTTGTTTCTGGCCCTTTATTGGTATTAATGGCCAAATCACCGAAAACATCAGAGGATTAAGCCCAGCGGCTGCAATTTTTTTTTTGTATAAGCAGGGCAAATGTTACTAAGACCTAGAAAATTCAGATATGTGGTGAATGGCAGTGAAGGTGACCTAATCTGGCAAGTGCGTGGCCAGCAAATGTGCTTTATAGCTGTAGTGTAAGGGGCAGATCCACAAAGATCTGCCCAGGCGCACCGTATCTGAGATACGCTACGCCGCCGTACCTTACTGCAGTTTGGTTCGAATCCATAAAGATTTTGCGGCGTAAGTTACGGCGGCGTAGTCTATCTCTCGCGGCGTAACGGCACCTAATTCAAATCGGCCAGTAGGGGGGCGTGTTTCATTTAAATGAAGCGCGTCCCACGCCGAACGAACTGCGCATGCGCCGTCCCTAAATTTCCCGCCATGCATTGCGCTAAATGACGTCGCAAGGACGTCATTGTTTTGACGTGGACGTAAATTACGTCCATCCCGATTCACGGACGACTTACGCAAACTAAAAAAAAAAAATATAATTAAACGCGGGAACGAAGGCGTACGAAGAGGTACGCCTGTCGGATCTAACCCAGATGCCGTTGTATCTTGTTTTGAGGATTCAAAACAAAGATACGACGCAGGAAATTTGAAAGTACGCCGGCGTATCAGTAGATACGCCGGCGTACTCGCTTTGTGGATCTGCCCCTAAATGTTTAGCAAAGTATATTAAATGTGTGACTTTTTTAAAGTCAGGCAAAGGTCTCCTTGTCCATCATTTGTGTTAGATATCAACCTCCCTCCCAACATCCCAGCCAACTGATTCCGCCCAGCAGTTGACGCCTCTTCCATAGAGCCTTTGGCCACTGATATGTTTTGTAGATTCTCTTAGCTTTGTGACACTCCCTGAAGCTTACCATACAATATACAATCTGATTGAACAATCTCCTTAAGATCCACTATCAACTGTAGTGTAGTGCAAGGGCCTTCCAGATTTGATACAGATCAATTGGATAAATTAGGCGTGTCCCTCTATTATATAGTTTTGGTAAATCTAAAGGAGGTTGTAGGGTCAGATTGAATAGTATATGCCAACTATTTGTCTAGCCATTGACAAGAGAGGTTTAGACAATCTTATTACTATAAACATTATTATGAAGGAGAATTTGCTAGGAAAATATGTTTATGGCAAATGTATATACTACTAAGTTTGTAGTCTTCTTTTTTTCAGGTCTGAGTTGCAGAAAAAACAAGGTAGAACATTCAACAACTTCACTGAAGGTGCTAAACAGCCTTATAGATTTATCCTTTTATATTTCTGTTTATTAAAGCGGATCCAAACCCTCCTATGTTTTACAGCCAAGGAAGCTGCCATCTTAGCCCCTGTTTGATCGGAAGTTACCATGCCATGGTGTTGCACATGTGATGACACCAGCAAATTGAGGGCTTGACAATTCGGTTAAGAGCACAAGCAACTGTAACAGCTTTTCATTCATGTCATGCCTTGAATACAACAAATTGAGAACTCCTTTAAATCCAAGGGGTTTAGTTCTACTTCAAGGTTATTTATAAAAGACTTTCAACCATATAGCATTTGCATGTCAAAAAGCATAACTATGACAGTTTGTCCCAAGAGCATATTATTTTGTCATCACTTCAATATAGATTGCATTATATAACACTAACTTCAGTTATACAATGACACATCTTCTGTTTCTCTTCAGGAAGCCACCCTAGAAAAAAAAGGTTGGCACACCTTTCTGGCTTTCAACTGTAGCCACACAAGGCCCCATTCACACTTGCGAATTGGGCTATTTGCAATTACTTGTGGGAGACTCAGCCCTGCTTCCAGTGCTGATCATACGTAGGTAATCGCTGCATGAGCAATTACATGTGAATAAGGGCTTATAGAAAAAGAAGGAAAGAAAGACGAGACATGTATATATGGATAAACATAAGTGAAGATTTACTAAAACTGGAGCACTCAGGATTCTGGTTCAGCTGTGCATGGTAACCAATCAGCTTCTAAGTTCAGCTTGTGTTCAATAAACTGTAGCAATCATGTTGTCATTGAGCCATAAAGGACCTTCATTGATTATAATGTAAGACTAATTGTAATGCAATTTCTCCTTTTGGCCACAAGATGGGGATAGGCTGACCTTTACTTCCTGAACATAAGGAGACACAAAGGACATTGGGAAAAAATGAGTTTGAGGAAGTGCTGAGGAGGCTGGGTCAATCTTGGAAGGGACAGAGAGAGACAAAGCACAACAGCTCCTGGAGTTGAGCCAGCCAGAGAGGAGCAAGAGGACAGTGCTGAGGCACAGTATAGAAATTGAGGAGTGTAATTCTGTTCGGGCATTCCCAACGAGAGACCAGCAAGCATCTATGGTGGCCAAAATTCTAGTAGAGAAGTTCTTTGTCCATTACGGCCCACCTCAACATATTCATTCTGACCAGGGGATAGATTTTAAGAGTAGACTTATCAGGAGACTCTTTGACCTTTTGGGCATTCAGAATTCAGAAATCAAGAACAACTCCCTACCACCCTTAAGTGGGCACTCAGCCAGAAAGGTTTAATCGCACCCTCTTAGATATGCTTGGTCACCGTCACTTTTGTGAGATATTGTATATCTCTTCTGTCTGTTATTCTCAGAATGGATTCGATATTTTGTTCCCCAACCATATAGCTTGTTATTTATATTTACCACTGCATATAGATATTCAAGAATAGATTTTTTTTAAGTTTACATAATAACTAAATTATACACCAATATTTTTTTGAGGTTTTTATCCAATTAGTCGAGTATCGAAACACTAATGGGCCAACTAATCAATTATGAAAATAATCGTTAGTTGCAGCCCTAAAATTGAGAGGCGTTTTTCCTGTGTCTGTATGTACATTTTTCACACAGCTTCTAGTAGAGGAGCAGAATCAAGTGTTTTTGGCTCTATAGACTTTTAAATTGGAGCACCAGAAATATGCACCTAAACTCGTGTTTTAAAAGCATTTTTCAGGTTCCCCATTAAAGCAGTAGTAAACCACAGTTGAAGAAAAAAAAATCCCCTGCAAGGCAATGTCATAATGTGCTAGTATGCAGCTCATGCTAGCATATTATAAGAGACTTACCTCAAAACAAAGCCTTCCAGCGCCACGCTGATACCGCTGAGAGGGTTTCCATCTTCCCTGGTCTTCCTTCTGGGTTTGTGGCCTCCCGCTACATGAGTGGCCGGGAGGGCAGTGATGCACGGGAGCCGCCTTTACGGCACAGACTCTGAAGGTCCAGCTCGGTATGCTGGACCTTCAGAGGGCATGCACCTGTGACTTGACCAGCTCAATGCACTCTGATTATCTCCTAAACAGTGCAAGTATAGGAGATTTTCACAGTGCCTACAGGTAAGCCTTGTTTACTATCACTTTAAAGAGGAAGTAAAGTCTTCGGCCCGGATTCACAAAGTACTTACGCCGACGTATCTCGAGATACACCGCGTAAGTGTAACTATGTGCCGTCGTATCTGTGCGCCGTGCCCACAATCTGAGATACGCCTAAAAATAGGCTTCCTACGACCGACGTAACTTGCCTACATCGTCGTATCGTGGGCGCATATTTACGCTGGGTGCATTTTCCGCTCCCATTGATTTTCTATGCAAATGAGGGAGATACGCCGATTCACGAACGTAGTTGCGCCCGGCGCATAATATACGCGGTTTGCGTAAGTCGTACATCCGGCGTAAAGTTATTTCCCATATAGAAGGCGCAACTCATGCAAAGGTATGGACCAGGGAACACAAGCCGTCGTTTCTTTTGTCGTTTACGTTGTACGTGAATATGACTAGGCATAGGTTACGTTCACATCGTAGGCAGTGATTTGACGTGATTCTGAGCATGCGCATTGGGATGCGGCCACGGGACGGCGCATGCGCCGTTCATTTTAAGTACTTCTATGGCGCTTGGCCCATCATTTGCATGGGGTCACGCGGCTCACGCCTCATTAGTATGGCTCACGCCCACTTCCCCCTACGCTGGCTTACGCCAAGGAAACCCAGCGTATCTTTAAGAGCGAGAGGGAGCGAGTGCTTTGTGAATCCAGTGCTTGCCTCTGTGCGCTGCGTCGGCGTAGCGTATATTAGATACTCTACGCTCGCATAAATATGCGCCGATGTATGTGAACCCGGGCCTTCTTGTTTAATTGTACCTCCAAGTAAGCCTAAAATAAAGCTTACCTGTAGGTACTGTAAATATCTCCTAAACTTACACCGTTTAAGAGATATATTAACTATATATGCCGCTGATGACGCCATTGGTGTATGTGCTCTAAAGGAATGGCCCCCCGTGCTATTTCTTCAGGGCCCTGTGCCGAGATCGGCGCCTCCCGCACGCATGCCAATCACAGTGCCAGAGCCCGCAAGCCCAGAAGAAACAGGAGAAAATATCAGCCGTCTCAGCGCTGTGCAGGTACGCAGGGTTCGTTCTAAAGTAAATATTTCATAATGAGCTAGTATGTGATGCATACTAGCTCATTATGCCTTTGCCTTGCAGGTTTTTTTTTGTTTTGTTTTTAGGGTTTACAACCTCTTTAAAGTGGTTGTAAACCCTTACAACACACTTTATGCTACAGGTAAGCCTCTATTAAGGCTTACCTTTAGCTATCCTGGATATCTCCTAAACCTGCACCTGTGTATCCCCCTGTGTCTGCATGTGCCAAAGTCATCGGCACATGCGCACTGAAGCAATGGCACGTTGTGCCGTCGCTTTTGTTAGATGTGCCGAATGCGCGGGAGTGACATCATCGCGGCTCCGGTCAATCACAGCGCCGGAGCCCGCGATACCCGGAAGTCACTCCGGGAGAGATGTCGGCGCCGGAGGGGGGGACGAGGACCACTGCGGGGGCTTCGATCTCAGGTAAGTAATTCATAATGCTCTATATGCCTTTGTTTACAATCACTTTAAAGTCTATGGAGCCAAAAAGGTTTATTATGCTCCAAAGATGCTTATGTACCTTTTGAAGCTTTATGCAACAGGCAACAATTGACCCAACATGGGCCCACGGAGAATAATGAGATTCTTCACCATGAGCGGTGTTGTGCTTCAGGAATTGTGCAGCAGAATGTTTAGGTTTGAATGAGGCTAAGATGTAAAAAAGATAAAAAAAAAGTAAAAACAGTTGCCCAGATTCACAACCGAGATACGACGGCGTATCTCCAGATACGCCGTCGTATCTCTGCGTTGTGCCATCGTATCTATGCGCCTGATTCTTAGGGCCAGATTCTCGTACGATCGCGTAACTTTGTGCGGGCGTAACGTATCTGATTTACGTTACGCCTCCGCAATATTGCTGTATTCTCAAAGCACTTGCTCCGTAAGTTGCGGCGGCGTAGCGTAAATCGGCCGGCGTAAGCCCGCCTAATTCAAATTTGGATCAGGGGGGGGCGTGTTTTATGTAAATCTTCTGTGACCCGACGTGGTCAGGCGCATAGATACGATGGCACAACGCAGAGATACGACGGCGTATCTGGAGATACGCCGTCGTATCTCGGTTGTGAATCTGGGCCTTAGAATCAGTTACGCATAGATATCTGTTAGATCCGACAGGCGTAAGTCTCTTACGCCGTCGGATCGTAACTGCATTTTTACGCTGGCCGCTAGGGGCGTGTACGCTGATTTCCGCGTCGAAATATGTAAATTAGCTAGATACGCGAATTTCCGAACGTACGCCTGGCCGACGCAGTAAAGTTACCCCGTTTACATTAGGCTTTTCCCGGCGTATAGTTACCCCTGCTATATGGTGGCGTAAGTGTGGCGTAACAATGTTAAGTATGGCCGTCGTTCCCGCGTCGAAATTTGAAAAAGTTACGTCGTTTGCGTAAGTCGTTCATGAATGGGGCTGGACGTCATTTACGTTTATGTCGAAACCAATGACGTCCTTGCGGCGTACTTTGGAGCAATGCACACTGGGAAATTCCACGGACGGCGCATGCGCCGTTCGGGAAAAACGTCAATCACGTCGGGTCACAGAAGATTTACATAAAACACACCCCCCTGATCCAAATTTGAATTAGGCGGGCTTACGCCGGCCGATTTACGCTACGCCGCCACAACTTACGGAGCAAGTGCTTTGAGAATACAGCACTTGCCCGTCTAAGTTGCGGAGGCGTAACGTAAATCGGATACGTTACGCCCGCACAAAGTTACACGATCGTACGAGAATCTGGCCAAGTGTTTTCTGAGAAAAAAATAATAATGGCAAATGTTTATGATACACTGCTTCAGCATACAAAATATCATCCAGGTAGGGCTTATTCCTTTTCAAAATATATAAAAAAAAAGTATTCAGAAAAGTTAATAAACATATATGGGATTTCAATTACGTTTTAAAAATGTTAGCAATCTAGTGTATAAGTTGAAGCCTACCTTAGAGACACAGAAGTGGGTAGTAGTCTCCAGAATTCCACAGCACGTGTCGTTTTGGTTTGTTGACAAGGATTGAGGTGGATCTCACTTATAACTGTTTAACAATCCTTTAGGATGCTGTAATGATGGTATGCAGCATGAAGCCTGGTGGTCTCTTTCCATTGTGTAGGACATGCACATGTGGCAACCATTCCCTAGGGGGAGGGGGCTGCAGGGACTAAATCAGCATACCACTTCTGGCAGCACCTCCTGCCTACTGTATTCTTTGGAGAAATCACTCAATCACTTTGGCCTGTTTGCTAACCTAGTTTCTATTTAAAGCAACATCTAAACTGCCAAGAGTTAGCTATTAGAGTGAGCTATTTTTTTAATAATTCAAACTCATGTGTGGTGCTTACAGCATAATCAGTGATATTAATCTGAAACAAGTAATTAATTTACAAATAAAACAAAATTATATATATATATATATATATATATATATATATATATATATATATATATATATATATATATATATATATATATATATATATATATATATATATATATATATATATATATAATGTATAGTTCATACAGAGTGGAGAGAGTACCCATCTCCAATCTATAATATAGAAAAAATACAATGCCATCTCACACCTCCCAACTTCATGAAATGGGAATGGGGGACACCTATTAGCAAAAGTATGCAGGGATAGGACACACACACTGCCATGCCCCCTTAAAGGACAATTGTATAAAAAAAAATATTGGTTAAACCCAGAGCTTTTTTTCTCAGAAAATAGGTGCAGGAACTCAACCACAACCCCGTTCAGATTTCACAAACAGTAGAAGGGTCTTGAAGGGGCATTAAATACCAGGATTGCATTACATACAGAGTGCAGAGTTGTCACTTGTAAACACAGAAACCAGACTGCTGTGTTTACAAGTGATTGTGGTGAGCAGGCACCAAAGGGTCTGGAGCCAGAGGTGGTGGAACTGAGTTCCCCCAAGTTCCCCCTGAAAAAAAGCCCTGGTTAAACCCACAAGTGCCTTTTACCACTACTATTCATTTATACTGGCTTTTGGAATTTACAAATGCAGCAATTTAGAAATTTAATGAAAGGTTTATGACTGGAAAACTATTTCAAAGATAAAAAGTGCATTTTATATACAACTATATAGATCAGACCAAAATGAGGGACAAATGAGGAGGAATGAGGGACAGAGGGACATTGCTCCAAATCAGGGACAGTCCTTCGAAATCAGGGACAGTTGGAAGCTATGCAATCTGCAGCACCTATATTTATTTGGAGTTACATTCTTGCATCTGTAAAACAATTTTGGACCTGTGAGGATCCTTTCTTTGCTACTACTGTGCCAGCAAAAGTGCCCCTTCTGATCTTGGGCTTGTTTCAAAAAAAAAAAAAAGAGAGAGAGAGAAAATAAATTGCTAATGTGTCTATCTGTATGGGTTCTGAGGACTTCCAATCGTAGCTAACAACCTAGTGGTAACGTCTGTTACAAAACCACAAAACTACCATACACTATACAGCATTTGTTTGACATTCAGTACTATGCAAACAAATCAATGTTTTACCTTTGCATGGTACCTACTGTAGGCTTCATTTTTTATATATATATTGAAACATATGCCTCTTATGCCTAATACACACAATGAGAATATCGGACGAATGATCCACCCATTTTGTTTTTTAATTTTTTTGCATGCTAGTCTCATATTGATAACAAATAGGTTACTAAAGTTACAAAATATTTATAAGACGGAATACAACTTCCTGTGATGATGTAATGTATTCTTTCACTTCTGAGCATGTATGGTCTTGGTCACTCCAATTTTTTTATGAATGAATATGCCCTGTACACAGGTTCGGACCTTTGTCCGACCAAATTCACTTCGGAATTCCATCGGAGTAAAATAGAACATGTTCTCTATGTAAACTCTGACCATTCTTCCAAAAGTGCATTTGTGAGGTCAGGCACTGATATTGGATGAGAAGGCCTGGCTCGCTGTCTCCACTCTAATTCATCCCAAAGGCATACTTGCCAATTGTCCCGTTTTTAAAGGGACAGTCCCGTCAAATAGGACCTAGTCCCGGCTAATTTAGCCTGCCGGGACTTGTCCCGGCTAGTGGGGAAGGCAGGTGCGGCAGTATGTTTATATATCTCCCTGCAGTCCCCGGCTGCCTGGTCCTGACTCCTGACACACACTGCAGAGTGAGACGGAGTGAACTGAGCCCGCCCCCTCCTTCTCCTGCTGTGTGATGTTTCCTGTGTACACAGAGGAGGAGGGGGAGGAGAAGGAGGCTCACCATGCTGCTGCCGAGAAAAGCTGCTCGTCTGACAAGATGACACATGTCCTAATGCAAAGTAAGTGAGCCTTCCAGAGGGGGAGGGAGGGGGTCATGCCTACGGGTTACAGTTTACTGTGAGTCATTTTGGGGGAAAGGATATGTTCTAGGGGGCACTTTATGATGTATGCTGCAAGGGGGCATGGATATGAAATCCACCCCCTTAGCACATATTCCTCCCCCCAAATTAAAGCTGCTGTCTGCCACAGAGAGGGTGGCCCTTGGCATCCCAGAAGAGATGTGGCAAATTGCTCCAGGTGCCCATACTAATGCCCCCTTTCCAGGCAAGTTAGCAAAGTGTGGGTTCCAGGTCACAGGTCCAGGTTCACACTGAAAAACACAGGAACACGCTGTGCATTCTGTGCAATTTCAGCCCAATTATGTCCGCACACTCTCTGACCATCTCCTGTACCATATCTGCAGTCTCTGACTAAGGATGAGTTCCAGCGTTTTCACACAGCCCATGTGCAGAGCCCACCAGGAAGTCAGCACTGCGCTAATCACAGGCAGTGAGTCATAGGTGTACAAGGCAGGAGGCGTGCTGATACTTGTAGTCCTTTAGATTGGACCTTCCCTTACCCTAAGGACTTCCTCTCCCCTCTTACACAATCACAGAGGTTGTATCAATTTCCTGTAATTCTCTCTTTATTGAGTAGACCCTATAATCCAGTGGTCTCAAAGTACCGGCCCGCGGGCCATTTGCGGCCCGCAGACCAGTTATAAATGGCCCGCAGGCAGGGCGGAAGTGGGGGGAGTAGATTTCCTTCACATGCAGAGTAGCGCAGGAAGCGTCTCTGTCATAAGTTCACTTCTCTGTCTCACGCTGCAGCTGCTCCCCGCCCCCCGGCGCCCCCCCCCTCTCTTCTCGTCCATCCCTATTTGCTTGTGATATCACCTGGGATGGACGAGAAGAGCGCGGGGGGCGGGGAGCAGCCGCAGCGCGAGACAGAGAATTGAACATATGACAGACGCTTCCTGCGCTACTCTGCATGTGAAGAAAAAAGAAAAACAAGTAAACGCTGACATGTACACTGATTGTGCCCCATGTGCTCTTTTTTTTCCCCATGTACCCCGATTGTGACCTCATGTTCCCCATGTGCCTTAATGTGCCCCATGTACCCTGATTGTGCCCCCATGTACCCCAATTGTGCCCCGATGTGTCCCATGTACGTGCCCTCATGTACCCTGTTTGTACCCTGAATGTGCCCCATGTACCCTGATGTTCTCCGATGCGCCCCATGTGCTCCGATGCGCCCCATGTGCTCTGATGCACCCCATGTACCCTAATGTGCCCCGATTGTGCTCTGATGTGCCCCATGTACCCTGATGTGCCGGGCTCTGTACCCTGATGTGCCGGGCTCTGTACCCTGATGTGCCGGGCTCTGTACCCTGATGTGCCGGGCTCTGTGCCCTTTCGTGCCGTGCCCTGTGCCCTGTCGTGCCGGGTCCTGTGCCCTGATGTGCCAGGCTCTGTACCCTGATGTGCGCTGTGCCCTGTACCCTAATGTGCTGGGCTCTGTGACCTAATGTGCTGTGCCCTGATGGTGAGTGGTCAGTGTGTAGTGGTCAGTGTGCAGTGTAGTGGTCATCGTGTAGTGCAGTGGTCAGTGTGCAGTGGTCGGTGTGCAGTGTAGTGGTCAGGGTTAATAATGCATCCACTGACACCAGTGCTGGGGGTAAAAATGCGTCCACTTACAGCAGTGCTGGTGGTAATAATGCGCTCGCTGACACCAGTGCTGGGGGTTAATAATGCGTTCGCTGACACCAGTACTGTTGTTTTTGAAGTTTGAAAGTTTGCATCCGGCCCCCCATGGGATATGAAAACTTGTCTTGTGGCCCTCAGGTAATTTGAGTTTGAGACCCCTGCTATAATCTGATAAGTAGGCGAAGATTATGCGGAGTGGGTGGAGCTTCGGGGAAGTGAGTGTGGTAATTAATTAATAGCTGTGCTGCCAAGTGTCCCTGGATTTTTTTTTCGAATGTTGGCAACTATGCAAAGGTGTTCTATGAGGTTGAGGTCAGGACTTTGTGCAGACCAGTAAAGTTCCTCCACCCCAAACTCCCTCATCCATGTCTTTATGGACCTTGTTTGTGCACTGGTGCGCAGTCATGTTTGAACAGGAAGAGGCCATCCCCAAACTGTTCCCACAAAGTTGGGAGCATGAAATTGTCCAAAATGTCTTGGTATGCTGACGCCTTAAGAGTTCCCATCACTATAACTAAGGGGACAATCCCAGCCCCTGAAAAACAACCCCGTACCACAATCCCCCTTCACTAAATGATTTGGACCAATGCACAAAGCAAGGTTCATAAAGAAATGGATGAGCGAGTTTGGGGTAGTGGAGCTTTAATGTTTTTAGCAATTTTACTGCTCAGTTTTCTTTCATGCTTCCTAGACCTTTTTTATTGTGCAATTGCATATACAGTAAAACCTTGGTTTGCGAGCATAATTCGTTCCAGAAACATTTATTAATCCAAAGCACTTGTATATCAAAGCATTTTTTTTACAGGGTATAAAAGAGAGGCACCTCTAAATGTAGCAATAAGTTGCTAAATGTTGTACTTTCATTAAAAGTAACCATATTGCTACACTTAGAGGCCCCTCTATTCTTTTTTACACTCAGTTGTGACATGACGCTTCTCTTATATCAAGACATCGCTTGTATATCAAGGCAAAATATCGTAAAACATTTTGCTTGTCTTGCAAAACGCTCTCAAATCAAGTTACTCTCAAAACAAGGGGCCAGATCCACAAAAACCTGGCGCAACTTAAAAAATCCCATTTAAGTTACACTGCCTTAAAATTTCTACCTAAGTGCCCGATCCACAAAGCACTTACCTAGAAATTTCAGGCTGTGTAACTTAAATCCGTCCGGCGCAAGGCGTTCCTATTCAAATGGGGTGAGTCCCATTTAAATGAGGCGCGCCCCCGCGCCGGCCGTACTGCGCATGGGCGAAGTTACGTTACGTCGAGTTTTGTGGATCGCGCCGGGTAAAAAAAGTTGCGTCGGGAAAAAAAAAAATTGAAACAAATTTGACAGCGTCGCTCGGCATGCATTCCTGAGAGGGAGAACTCCATGCCAATTTTCAAATAAAAAACCGGCATGGGTTCCCCCCCCAGTAGCATACCAGGCCCTTAGGTCTGGTATGGGTTGTAAGGAGACCCCCCTACACCGAAAAATCGACGTAGGGGGTCCCCCTTCAATCCATACCAGACCCGTATCCAAAGCACGCTACCCGGCCGGCCAGGAATGGGATAGGGGACGAGCGAGCGCCCCCCCTCCTGAGCCATACCAGGCCGCATGCCCTCAACATGGGGGGGTTGGGTGCTCTGGGGCAGGGGGGCGCACTGCGGGCCCCCCCACCCCAGAGCACCCTGTCCCCATGTTGATGAGGACAGGACCTCTTCCCGACAACCCTGGCCGTTGGTTGTCGGGGTCTGCGGGCGGGGGGCTTATCGGAATCTGGCAGTCCCCTCAAATAAGGGGGCCCCCAGATACCGGCCCCCCACCCTAAGTGAATGGATATGGGGTACATCGTACCCCTACCCATTTACCTGGAGGCAAAGTGATAGTTATTAAACACACAACACAAGGGTTTTTAAAATCATTTATTAGTCTGCTCCGGAGGCCCCCCTGTCTTCTTTAGCTCTAATACCAGGGGGGGGCTTCTTCTTCCGCTCTCCGGGGGGGTCTTCTCCGCTCTCCGGGGGGTCTTCTTCTTCCGCTCTCCGGGGGGGTCTTCTCCACTCTCCGGGGGGGGTCTTCTCCGCTCTCCGGGGGTCTTCTTCTATCTTCGCCGCTCTCCGCTGTTGACTCGGCGCACCCCGGTTCTTCTCCAGCTGTCCGGTGCCTTCTTCAGCGCTGGCTGCCTGCTATCTTCGTGTGTTAGCTCAATTACTAGCAGGCAGCCAGCGCGGTCTTCTGTGACGTCATCTTCTTCTCTTCTTCTCCCTTCTTCCGATGTTGACCCGACGCCTCTTCTCGCTGCAATGATGGAAGCGCGCCTTGCATCCCATTTATATAGGCCTCACCGTCCCATCATGCTCCGGTAGGTACCCACGTGGGTAGGCACCCACCACGTGGGTACCTACCGGAGCATGATGGGACGGTGAGGCCTATATAAATGGGATGCAAGGCGCACTTCCATCATTGCAGCGAGAAGAGGCGTCGGGTCAACATCGGAAGAAGGGAGAAGAAGAGAAGAAGATGACGTCACAGAAGACCGTGCTGGCTGCCTGCTAGTAATTGAGCTAACACACGAAGATAGCAGGCAGGAAGCGCTGAAGAAGGCACCGGACAGCTGGAGAAGAACCGGGGTGCGCCGAGTCAACAGCGGAGAGCGGCGAAGATAGAAGAAGACCCCCGGAGAGTGGAGAAGACCCCCCCCGGAGAGCGGAAGAAGAAGCCCCCCCCGGAGAGCGGAGAAGACCCCCCCCCGGAGAGCGGAAGGAGAAGACCCCCCCGGAGAGCGGAAGAAGAAGCCCCCCCTGGTATTAGAGCTAAAGAAGACAGGGGGGGCCTCCGGAGCAGACTAATAAATGATTTTAAAAACCCTTGTGTCGTGTGTTTAATAACTATCACTTTGCCTCCAGGTGAATGGGTAGGGGTACGATGTACCCCATATCCATTCACTTAGGGTGGGGGGCCGGTATCTGGGGGCCCCCTTATTTGAGGGGACTCCCAGATTCCGATAAGCCCCCCGCCCGCAGACCCCGACAACCAACGGCCAGGGTTGTCGGGAAGAGGTCCTGTCCTCATCAACATGGGGACAGGGTGCTCTGGGGTGGGGGGGCCCCCGCAGTGCGCCCCCCTGCCCCAGAGCACCCAACCCCCCCATGTTGAGGGCATGCGGCCTGGTACGGCTCAGGAGGGGGGGGGCGCTCGCTCGTCCCCACTCCCATTCCTGGCCGGCCGGGTAGCGTGCTTTGGATACGGGTCTGGTATGGATTGTAGGGGGACCCCCTACGTCGATTTTTCGGCGTAGGGGGGTCTCCTTACAACCCATACCAGACCTAAGGGCCTGGTATGCTCCTGGGGGGGAACCCATGCCGGTTTTGATTTTACAAATTGCCATGGAGTTCTCCCTCAGGAATGCATACCAAATGCCGTCGCTTGAATGTGCTTTTACATGGTGTTACTAACTTTACACTTTGTAAAAGCAGCCCTAATTTTACACTTGCAAACTAAAACTTACGGCGAAAAAACGAAGCTGAAAAGCTTTGTGGATCGCCCTAAGTGCTAATTTGCATACCAGAAGCGGCATTTCGACTCGAAATGCCCCCAGCGGCGGATGCGGTACTGCATCCTAAGATCCGGCAGTGTAAGTCCCTTACACATGTCGGATCTTCTGCCTAACTTTGGAAAACTGATTCTGTGGATCAGTTCCAAAGTTAGAACCAGGCATACGACAGCTTACGCCGGCGTATCCCTTTTGAGGATCTGGCCCAAGGTTTTTAAGTTCTTCTTTTTTTATTATTGTTTTTACATTTAATAAAATAACTATACAATGCAAATGTGTATTTGGAAGCTATACTACCTGCTGAAATCATTTTCTTTATTCTTTTAGGGTGCTCTTGTAGTTTGCCTCTGCCGCAATTACTATTGCAGCTATGAAATTTCCTTTGTTATCTTCCTCTATTGTGCCTTTTGCACCAGTTATGACTATTGCCACATTAGCAAGGACCTCCCTGTGCTCTGCCATTCTTTACATATTCCTAACCATGTAGATTTAAAAAAGTTACTTGCTATGGCTACTTCTTACATTGCCGGAATACCCGCTCTTGGATTGATAGAAGAGAGGTTCCAAGTAATTATAGCAGTGTTTGACATTTCTTTAGGGTGGGAGTCTCAAACTGGTGGCCCTCCAGCAGTTGCAGAATTACAAGTCCCATCATGCTTCTGCCTATGGGAGTCATGCTTGTAATTGTCAGCCTTGCAATGCCTCATGGGAATGGTAGTAAATAACGGGGAAGGGGAAGCTGCTTGTTTGCATCCCGCCCTTCCTCTGCCACATTTGACTTTTCTTGGGGGGGGGGGGGAGCAGGTACCTAGCTTTAATCTCTGTGTCGAACTGAGCCAGAAGTTCAGCCACCCTACTTTCCCCATCCAGGTCCTTTCTCACTGCTTTTCCTCTTTGGTGGCTTCCCAGATGGTATTCCTAGCTGCTTTTCCTCCTTGGCGGCTTCAGAGGCTTTTCCACTGCTTCTCCTATTTGCCAATCCGGTCGCTTCTCCTCTTGTCCTCCTGTCCAATTGGGTCTTTAGACCTGCTTTCTGATTCGCCAGGAGAAGCAGGAAGACATTAGCGAATATTAATTTGTTAATGTCACACAAGTGGGTGGGCTCATCCATTTTAAAGCCAATTAGAGCCTCAGGCTCTAATCATGTGCTTTTAAAAAAAGAAAAAGAAAAAACAAACCCCATAGAAATCCTTTCATCCGGCACCCTGCATGGAGATTAGGGGCCGGGCGCATGGAGATTAGTATGAGTATCCACCACTGGTGACATCATCACTGTGCTGCATCAAGCCTTAGCAGAGCTGTCGAAGGGTCCCTGCAAGCTCCACCTACTTCAGGCTGCCTAAAGAAAACTACAAGAGGGGGCGGAGACAAGACCAGTCACCCTGCACAAGCAAAGTGAACAGCAGTGACTGGTCTTTATTACAGGAAGCTCCCACACAAAGGCAAAGTTTCACATTGGATTAGTGCACAGATCTGAAAGAAATACACAAAGCACATCAGTTTAGACAAGAATACATATTTTTCTTATATTTAGACAGTATTTGCTTATGCCAGAATTCAGCTTTAATAAATGCACACATTTTCCTAAAAATTGGCTTTATGAGTTTGTAGGCAGATCACTCTATATACCATACATGTGACAGGGACATGCAGCAGGACATTCCTTCTAGCATTAGGCATATAATCGGTTTTTATCAGTGTTGCCAACCTACCAGATTGAAATTTACTGGCACGACACCCGAAATTTACTGGCGCAGCCACATTTTTACTGGCATTTCACAAAAGTTACTAAATTACATTTTTAGGTGCACATTTCAGTATTTAGGCTACAAACAAGTACGCTAGGCAAATAGCAATGTGATTTAAGGTAGATATTAAGGTAAAAAAACATATTTTTGGTATTTTCGATATAATAAGGGCAAATTATTTAGTCACATCACCACCTGCCTCCATCCCCCTCTGCCACCAACACCCCCTGCCTTCACCCCCCTCTGTGGTACCACAATCTCTTCCTGCCTCCAATCACCCCCTGCCTCCATCGTCCCCTGCCTCCATCCCCCTCTGCGGTGCCACCAACAACCCCTGTCTCCATCCCTCACCCTCTGCGGTGCCACCACCCCCCTCTGCGGTGCCACCAACACCCCCTGCCTCCAATTACCCTCTGCCACTAACACCCCCTGCCTCCAATCTCCCCCTGCCTCTATCTCACTCTGCGGTGCCACCGCAGCCACCATCATCCCCTGCCTCCAATCTCCATGCGCAGTTCCAAGCTGAACCGATTTTGGCTATTTTTACTGGCACTTTCCTGCAACCACAGACATTTACAAACGAGGGAAAAAGTGCCCATTTTTACGAACTGTCAGTTAAAATACAGACGGTTGGCAACACTTGTTTTGATGCCAAGCGCACATTTTTTTTTTGTTCAAAAATTTTTTATTACAAGAATAATGGCACAAAAATAGACAATTTCCAGCAGAGAACAATGAGGCACAGCAATGCCACAAGTCACAATAAACAAAGAGACAACATTATACAAAAATCAATGGCCTGAGAGCGGTACCACTGCCGACCATATATGTAGCAACCGGGCGTATCCCACCTCAAAAACTGGCAAATATACCGATAACATTCAAATAAAAATAAATCATAGTGCCTACAAGAGAGAAAAACAGAGAGACAAAGATAAGTAGAAAAAAGAAAAAAGGAAAAAGAAAGAGAGGGAAAGGGAAGGGTAGGGAGGGAAGGGAGGGGAAGCACCAGCCCGCACAGTCAATCATAGTTAAACATCAATACACATGCAATTCCCCACTATCCCTGTTGGGCCATAATGCTAGCATATGCAGCCGTGAACTTAAAAGCGAGCCAACAGGACCGTATTTTGTTCGCCAAATCAGACTTGTTTCGAAGCGTGAGCGTACTGGTTTCCATATGATAGAAGTGATCCACCACAATAAACCAATTGCAGATCTTAGGGATCATGTGTTGCTTCCAAAATGTTGGAATAAGTGATTTAGCTGCGTTCAAGAGGTGGGGCGTAATATATTTTTTGTATGCTCCTATTAGCTCACTTGTGCAATGAAGCAGAACAGCCCAAGGGTCATCAGGGACAGAGCTACCCTGAATCTCTGCAATCCAATAAAGTACTTCAATCCAATATGGCCTAATGAGAGGGCAAGACCCTCAGATGTGTGCATGCGACCCCCGATGCCCACACCCTCTCCAACAAAGATCTGACACATCAGCAAAGGTTTTATGAAGCACCATCGGTGTATAATGCCACCTTGTCAACAATTTGTAATTGACTTCCGCTGCTTTTGAAGAAATGTGTGATAAATGTAAAATAGTGGAGCGTTGGACTTCTGATAAAGAATTTTGAAACTCTATTTCCCATTTAGACAAGAACGTCTGCTGAGCAACAGGAGGCAGGGACAATAAAGCTTTATAGAAAAACGAAATAGGTTTATCAAGAGGTTGATCTCCAGCAAGTAAACTTTCTACAGGAGTCAATTCCGATTCCGACCTAAGAAGTTGAGGGAGAGATTTAACAAACACCAAAAGTTGGTGATGTTTCCATTGGTCCATAAATGACACTGGTGTGGCCGGAATCAGATCAGATATAGGTCGGATGCCATTGGGTAGAGTCACTTGATGAAGCAAAAGAGGAGTGTCCAAGATCCAGTTGCTGTATGTAGGATCCATGTTCCCAGGTGGGAAATAGTCATGGCCAGTCAGCTGCATAAGTGGAGAGTTATAGGGCCACTTCTGGCGTTTGCATAATGAGTCCCACATTGTAACGATAGACGTGGTAAGCGGTGAAATAGTGGGAAGGAACTTGCGAAATTTACCTGGTATCCAGATGAGTGGAAACAAGTCCGCCCCACTCATATCCATTTCAAGCTGCACCCAGAGTTTCGAAGATTTGTGGAATTTCCAGTCCGAAATGCGATTCAGAACAAACGTTTAAAGTCCGGAAGCGCAAGACCTCCCCCTTGTTTTGGCTGGGTTAATGTTGTAGACGCGATTCTAGGGCGCCTACGGTTCCACACATACCTACATATTATCGAATGCAACAACTTAAAAAATCCAGGAGGGATCTTGTAGGGAATCATCTGGAATAAAAAGAGCAGTCTGGGAAGAACATTCATTTTTACTATGCTAATACGACCCAACCAGGAATGAGCCATCTGTATCTACTTTTGTAAATCTGCTCTAATGAAGTTCAGAAATGGGATATAGTTCCTCCGAAACAAGGATGCGGGAGTTGGAGTGAGGTAGATTCCTAGGTATTTTAGTGAGCGGGATTGCCAACTAAAGGGAAAGGAGGATCTCAATGTTATCGCCGTCCTGGGGGGGATCGAGATATTCAGAATTTCCAATTTAGATAGATTAATTTTAAAATTAGAAAGGGCTCCGAATTTTGTAAAGGCCGCCATGAGATTGGGGAGAGTAACAAGGGGTTGTTGAACATAAAAAAGAATGTCATCTGCGTATGCCGCATATTTATGTTCCTGCGAACCTACAGAAACACTGTGAATATTGGGGTCATTACGCACTGTCGCTAGGAAGGGTTCTAATGAGAGCGCAAATAGAATAGGAGTAAGGGGGCACCCATGCCGGGTTCCATTATACAGAGTGAAAGACTCACTCAATGTGCCATTAATTCTCAACTGCGCTGTGGGTGAGTGGTAAAGTGACGAAATTCTCGATAGCATATTAGGGCCCAAACCAAGATGTAAAAGCGTGGACATCAGGTACTCCAAGTCCACCCTATCAAAAGCTTTTTCAGCATCAGTGGACAGCAGAAGGGTGGGCTGGGAGCACCCACGCACATAGGAAATCAAGGAGGGCGTACGGAGAGAATTATCCCTCGCCTCCCTTCCTGGGATAAAACCAGTTTGGTCTTTGGAAACCCAACAAGAAATCAGGGGCAGGAGTCTAAGCGTGAGCGCTTGGCGTAGATTTTGGCATCCAAATTCAATAGAGAAATCGGACGGTAGCTACCGCATAGGCTCGGATCCTTACCGGGCTTCGGAAGCACTGTAATATAAGCATGAAGAGTCTCTGGATGGAAGCCCACACCCGCAGAGGCCGAGTTGGTGTAAGACGTCAAAAACAGGAGTAAAGTGTCCACAAATGCGTGGTAGTAAGCCACTGTCAAACCATCTGGTGCAGGGGCCTTGCCACTAGCCATAGATTTGAGGGCTACCCCAAGCTCCGCGGTAGTGAATTCAACCTCCAGAGACTCTAAAGCAGAGGCCGGAAGTTTTGTAAGTTTAGCCTGAGTGAGGTAATTTTGGATAAGGGAATCCCTATTGGCCACATCAGCAATAGAATTCTTGACATGGTAGAGCTGCTGATAAAAATCTCGAAACTCCTTCGCAATTTCGCCAGTTTTATACAGCAGGGTATCAGAGGGTGATTTAATTTTTGCTATGTGAGAATCTGACTTTTTCTGGTGAAGTGAACGAGTTAAAAGGCGGCTGGGTTTATTACCCCATTCATAAAATCGTTGGAACACTAGCCAAAGCCGTTAGGTATTCTCAACATGAAAAAGGGCCTTTAACTCTTCCCGTTTTTGCGTGAGGGAATGAAAGCTAGAAGGTAAATTGGACAATTTGTGACTCCTCTCTAACCTACCAATATCCTCAATAAGTCGTGTTTGATGAATCATTCTCTCCCTCTTTTTCCTCAAGCCCAACTCCATGAGCTTACCACGGATATGAGCCTTATGAGCCTCCCAGAGTACCCCAGGGAATACTTCAGGTGAAGCATTCTCCCGGAAATAGAAAGAGAGATCAGTCCCAATCTCTTTCAGGTCAATCTCATCCGAGATATGGGAATCGTTTAGCCTCCAATTAGTGGATTTCACGGGTAAGGAGGGTACACGCATCATTAAGCAGATCGGTGCGTGATCCGAAATTGTAGAAATTTCAATGCGGGAGCGTAAAAAGAGCTCCAAGTAGTGACGGTTAATGAAAAAATAATCTATTCTCAAATGAGATTGATGAAGGTGTGAATAATACGTAAAATCTTTCTCTCGTGGGTGCATTATCCTCCACGCATCCATCAGCTGAGCCTCACAGAGCTGCCTGCGAATGAACGCAAGCTGTCTGTGGGGAACACAAGATTTCCCCCGAAAAGTATCCAAATGAGGTTCCAAAGGGACATTAAAGTCCCCTGCCAGGGTAATGCATCCCCGAGCAATGTCTCTCAGCTTATTTAAAGTGGCGGACAGAAAGCTCGCTTGGCCCTGGTTAGGAGCGTAAAAGTTAGCAAACGCACATGAAAAGTTACACAGACTGCCCTTCAAAAATAAGAACTGACCACATGGGTCCACAAGGACATGGGTCCTCCAATGTAAAGGATGATCCCTTCCGAAATCCAATAGCCACGCCCTTTGCCTTCACAACATCTGAGAGGCTGTAGTACCAAGTGGGGTAGTGATGGTCATAAAGCTTAACCTGCGTGCTATGCGTAAGGCGGGTTTCCTGCAGAAAGACACCCCCCCCCCCCCCGCAGCCGTTTAAGTTCCCTATAGAACGTATGTCTCTTAACTGGAGCAAAAAGCCCTCTCACATTCAGAGAAACCAAATTAATCGTGGCCATTGGATCTGCAGGGAGCATCGGACATACACCAACATCCTGCCAGGCTGGGGAAAGAAGTAGGTGGGGAGGGGGAGAGCAAAGAGAAAAGAGGAGAAGAAACAGGAAGAGAGAGCAAAAGAATAAAGACAAAAGTAAAAACAACCAACAAAACATTTGGTCTTCCACGAATTGCACGCAAACTAGTGCGGTGAAAGACCCGAAACGGCACAGGACACAGCCCCCCAGAGCAGGCCACCGCAATTGGAGTAACCGCACCACGGAACCCAAGCTCACATTTTAACTACATGCACAGATGCATGACATAATAAAAACTATTGAAGAGCAATGGAGTGAGTGCAAATGTATGTGGCATTTTGTTACACATACTTAAAATGCTATTTATGTAATGTTCTAATTACATAGAACATATTTTTATTTAGTTGCATTATTTGCTGAACCTCTTGACTGCACTTATAGGACATCAGTTGTGTGGGGCATTGCCAGTCCCACTGTCCCAGCTATGTTCCTTGCAACATAGGTCTAAATTACATGGCTACAAAAGGCCATAAATCAAAACAAGGATCCTTTAGTCAACTAATGCACATTTTGCCTCACTGGGGAAAAAAACGATTTAGACTCCAAAAGTCAGTAAGATTAATATTTATTTATTGCTTTCTGGGCATCTCTTTTAAGCCTTCCTTGCTGGAGGCCCAGTGATGGTCCAAGAAAATGAATCTTTTATTCCAGTGCTGCAGGTATTGCAAGCGTTCCTCTGATACTGATTAAAATCTCCTCTGATATTAGCTATTAGCGAGAATTAGAAATAAGCCTTTACAACACTTTATCGAAACCCTATTAATTATCTGCTGACAGAAGCAGGATTTTGCAGGCTATTTTCATAAAAAACAAACAAAACATTATTCTAGATTGTAAGTTCTAACGAGCAGGGCCCTCTGATCCCTCCTGTATTGAATTGTATTACTGTGTTCCCTGATGTAAAGCGCTGCGCAAACTGTTGGCGCTATATAAATCCTGTATAATAATAATAATAATATTAATAATAAGTATTCTTGTAGTTCTATCCCACTGGTTAAGATGGCTCCTCTGTTTTACAAAACCTCAGCCTCTGACACACCAGCTTGAGTGTACAAACATACAAGATCACAGAAAATCACTGAAAGTAATGCTTAGTACCCAGTAGTAGCGCTATATTAACCAGTTCACCCCCGAAAGGTTTTACCCCTTTCATGACTAAGCCATTTTTTGCGATACAGCCCTGCATTATATTAACTAACAATCACACGGTCGGGCGACACTATACCCAAATACAAATTAGGTCCTTTTTTTCCCCACAAAAACAGATGTATTTTGGTGGTATTTGATCACCTCTGCGATTTTTATTTTTTTGTGCTATAAACAAAAAAAGAGCGACAGTTTAAAAAATATATATATGCTTTCTGTTATAAAACATATCCAGCAAAAAATTGAACTCTTCATCAATTTAGGCCAATAAGTATTCTGCTACATATTTTTGGTAAAAAAAAATCCAAATAAGCGAATATGGATTGGCAAAAGTTATAGAATCTACAAACTATGGGATATTTTTATGGTATTTTTTTATTACTAGTAATGGCAGTGATCAGCGACTTATAGCGGTACTGCGACATTGCGGCAGACAAATTGGACACTAAGGCCCCTTTCACACTGGGGCGGGAGCCGTGGTGGCGGTATAGCGGTGCTAAAAATAGCGGCGCTATACCGTCGGATTTGCCGTGGGATTCGGCCGCTAGCGGTGCGGTATTAACCCCTGCTAGCGGCCGATAAAGGGTTAATACTGCCTGCAATGCGCCTTGCCGCGGTTTCCCATTGTTTTAAATGGTGAAGTAGCGGTATACATACCGCTCCTCTCACCGCTCCAAAGATGCTGCTGACAGGAGATTTTTTTCTCTCCTGCCAGCACATCCCCTCAGTGTGAAAGCCCTCCGGCTTTCACATTGAGGTTGCTGGGCAGGCGTTTTTCAGGCGGTATAGCAGCGCTATTTTTAGCCCTGTACCGCCTGGAAAACTCCTCAGTGTGAAAGGGGTCTAAGTGACACTTCTGACACTTTTTTGGGGACCAGTGACACTAATACAGTGATCAGTGCTAAAAATATGCACTGTCACTGTAATGACACCGGAAGGGAAGGGGTTAACATCAGGCCTTACAAAGGGTCCAATGTGTTCCTAGGGGGTGCTTTCTAGGGGTGTACTGTAAGGCCGTGTACAGACGACCAAACATGTACGATGAAAGCGGTCCGCCGGACCGTTTTCACCGTACATGTCTGCCCGGGGATTTCTGTACGATGGCTGTACTAACCATCGTACAGAAATCCGCGCGTAAACAATACGCGGGGCGTGTCCGCGGTGTCGCCGCGACGATGATGCGGCGACGTGGGCGGGCCTGCCAGTTAAATGCTTCCACGCATTTTTACCTTTACAACCCCTTTAATTACTATAATATTACTGTCACAACAATATATGACATGCAAGTGTAATGAGCGGGAAGCTGAGTTTAAACTCCTCGTTAACCAGTATAACTAATGATGAAATTCTGACCACAAAGTACTACACAGCTTTTTGTGGTGATGTGCCTTAAAGTAAAACTCAAACAGGAGAATTGTGGTAGCTGCCATTGCTGACCTTCTTCTGAAAATGCTAGTCATCTGACTCCTTGGATTCAATACTATCTGCATTGCTTACCTTGAACATACATGACAAAGATCAGAGAAAATTCAGATGTCCTTGTATACATACCTACAGTATATTGGATTAGTGACTAAGGTATTAACAAAGAAGGGTCAGTATGACAGCCAGGCAGCTAGGACTTTTGGAAGGCGAGTCCATGATTACAGCACCTGTGTTTTTCTCATGACAGGTTTCCTTTAAAACTTAAGTGTAGCTAACATGTAACTGCTTGCATTTTTGGGAGGTTGGTGACACAATGGGAGCTGGAAGCCACTATGGTTAGGGGATCAAGGAGATGTCTCCCTGGCTGTCCTTCTCAGTAGAATACTTTCCCATCCTTGGCCACACTGACAGGGACTAAGACCAGCCATTTTTATGTGCATTTATCTTAATGTGTGTGGCTTTTGTGTGAAAACATTGCTAGTTTTATTCTAATTTAACCAGCAGATGGCAGCGTTATACAGTTTACAACTTCCAACCAATCCATGTCTGTTCTCTGCAGTTAAAATTGGCTATGCATTGTAGGAATACCATATAATTATTTTGCATGGGGAATGAAATGCAATAGTAATAATTGTTATGTTAGTCTTAGTAAACTGTAGTAATCAAATTCGACACTGACATTTCAATTCATAGTTTCCATTGGGCACATAGCATGGCCTCTGGATCGTGTAATCTGCTTTATGCATTCAAATGATTCTCTTTAAGCATCAAAGAGAACCTTTCATCACAATACATGGAAATATATTTGTCTGAAAAGAGAATTACTATAATATTACTGTCACAACAATATATGACATGTAAGTGTAATGAGCGGGAAGCTGAGTTTAAACTCCTCGTTAACCAGTATAACTAATGATGAAATTCTGACCATAAAGTACTACGCAGCGTTTTGTGGTGATGTGCCTTAAAGTAAAACCCTCACAGGAGAATTGTGGTAGCTGCCATTGCTGACCTTCTTCTGAAAATGCTAGTCATCTGACTCCTTGGATTCAATACTATCTGCATTGCTTACCTTGAACATACATGACAAAGATCAGAGAAAATTCAGATGTCCTTGTATACATACTTAAAGTATATTGGATTAGTGACTAAGGTATTAACAAAGAAGGGTCAGTATGACAGCCAGACAGCTAGGACTTTTGGAAGGCGAGTCCATGATTACAGCACCTGTGTTTTTCTCATGACAGGTTTCCTTTAAAACTTAAGTGTAGCTAAAATTAAAAAAAAATCAGCACAAGGGACATAACTTACAGTGAGTAGAATGGTCCCCTTGTGCAGGTTCCCCTTCTGTTAACAGAAATCCTTCTCTGTCCATGTAACCCCAACTCCTCCATCTATGCCCCCCACCATAATCTTATAGGGTATCAGAGATTAATACATCTAAGATACACATGATCGATTTTTCTGTCTGAATAAATAACTCAGGTTTTTCTGATGGAATTCCGCTCAAGCTGTCTTGCATACACACGAACACACCAAATTCCGACCGTCAAAAACTTGGTGACGTACAACACTACGACGAGCCGAGAAAAATGTTCAAGTTCAATGCTTTCGAGCACGCGTCTAATTCATCGGAAATGCCGACCGTGTGTATGCAGCATTAGGGTCTGTCTTTAAGAGTGCCACATTGTACTGCAGAAGGATCTATAAATAGAGGAGAGAAAGACCTTTCAATCATCCCCTCCATTCATAGATTGTAGTTTGACTTCCATGAATGGAGCAGCTAGGTGGAAAAGGTGGGCATAGTTGGGGGTGTGGCAGCACCTTAGTTATATTATACCTTGCTGCACTGGAAAGTTATAGTGGTGTAGGTGGGTCATGGATGGAGGGGGATTTCTACAAACAGAAGAGAAATCAGCACAAGGGACACATCATACTCACTGTAATTTATGTCCTTTGTGCTTCTTTTTCCTGTTTTTTTTTTTTATTTTAGCTACACCTCTGGCAAGATGACCAAAGACCCCTAAACCAAAATGAAGCCAGGGAGAGTGTGTCGGCACCAGTGAGGGAGCTTGTGGATGATACATTACTGGATCAGAGGGCAGCAGTAAGTATAGTTAGAGTTTAAAGGGGTTGTAAAGGTAAAAAAAACAACCTAAATAGCTTCCTTTACCTTAGTGCAGTCCTCCTTCACTTACCTCCATCCTTTCTCCACACCAGGGAGAAAGCCTCGCATTACTGTGTGGAGTTACAGACAGAAGAACAGGAAGTGAGGATTTCTCAGAAGAAATAAGGACATTTAAAAGCAAAATCGAAGGATGAGGTAAGTGAAGGAGGACTGCACTACGGTAAAGGAAGCTATTTTGGGGATTGTTTTTACCTTTACAACCCCTTTAATTCCACTTGTAAGATCTTGCTTACACAGATGCCCGATGTGGGTTCAAAATAGAAGGTTCAAATGCTGCCAGAGCATGTATTCTGATTCATTGGAAGTCCACCTTGCCCCCTACAGTGAGTCACTGGATCAAGTCTGTAAAAGTATATTGATTATGGAGGAACTTACTTTCTCTCTATACAGAGACTTATTTTTCAATAAACCGTTTGTAAACAAAAAAAAGAAACAAAATGGCCATTAAAACAAGCTGTTTGTAAAATCTGGTTTTATTGGACTTCAGAAGGTTTTATCAGCAGCTTTCAGCCTCTTTGGAAAACAGCACAAAATGTTGCAGAGCTGCATACAGGAGTACCCCTCTCCTCCTAGAACTGCTCCTAACTCCACTGCCTGCAGGTATTAGCAGCCCTTCTAGCTGCTTGCCTACCAGCCCACCCAGCTGCTCAGATCTCCCGAGACAAGGAATAAAGGGTTAAGCACAGAGCTGTCCTTTGAACGCTTGCTACATGGCAATCTCTCCCCTTGTGAATCCCTGGGTGTGCTGATGTATTCACTCGGTCCTTTCTGCTCCCTGCTGCTCTTTGACATTGGCTCTTAAACTTTTTTGGGTCACTTTTCTTCCTATTACAAGGAATGTAAACATCAATTATAATAGAAAACAGCATTACAACTAAATATGGGATCTGGGGCCAAAAAGACCTCAGATCTCATATTTACACTAATATGCAATAAAACCCCAAAATAATAATAATTATGTAATTAAAAAAAAAAGTCCCTTAAGAGCATTGGGCGGAAGTGACGTTTTTACGTTGCTTACGCCCTGCAATGATATGGAGATGGGGGGGATCTTCCCCTCTCTTGTCTCCATGTCAGCCCAGGCAGCAGACCCGATCACCTCCGTCGCTGCCGCCAGGGGGGGGGGGGGAGGGAGGAGTGCATGTGCAAAGCTGGTGGAGACAAAAAGACTTGTAGCTGTAATTACGGCAAAAGGTGGTTCTACAAACTATTGACTCAGGGGAGCTGAATATAAATGCACGCCACACTTTTCACATATTTATTTGTAAAAAAAAAATAATTATTTTCTTTCCACAATTATGTTCCACTTTGTGTTGGTCTATCACATAAAATCCCAATAAAATACATTTACGTCTTTGGGTGTAACATGACAAAAATGTAGAACATTTCAAGGGGTATGAATACTTTTTCAAGGCACTGTATATAGAACAGTCACTACACTTGTAAAACAACTTTGATGTTCTACATCCAGATAATTTTAGCATGGTTCCAAATATAACCATTTGCATTTCACTTTTTCTTCCTGTCCTCCGAGTGCCCTACTGACATCATCAATGGTGTTGCCAGCTGAAAATGTGTTTTGTGTATTTCTTAAAAAGTGGTATAAAGTCATTTTTGTTTTACCCTAATAAGATAAAAAGAAGATATCTCACATGCATTTTATTTTTTTATTTGTTACATTTCCTTCTTGAAGCTTTGTTTTTCAGTTGTCCCCTGGCCGCACTGCTATATTCCTTTTTTTCCTGTGCCGCCAGGACCTATAGAGCCCTGTGCAAATCTCTGCAATGTGTGCTCTCCTGCTCTGTACTACAACTGTACGCACAGCCATTCAGAGCACCGCGCACACAGCCAGCATGAGAAGGGCACAGATTTGCTGACAATCACCACTAGGGGAAGAGAAGAGGCATGGCTTTTGCTCTGTGTCCATCTTGCACTGGCTGTGTATGCAGTGCTCTGAATGGCTGCACCAGGGGCGGACTGACCATTGAGGCTCTCGGGCACTGCCCGAGGGCCCCATGCCACTAGGGGGCCCCATGAGGGTTGCCAGGCTCAATAAAACCAGGGACAGTATGTAAAATTCTGTGTTTTTTTTACATCTGTCCCTGATATGTCCGAAACAGACATGCTTTTGATGTGAAAATCCTGAGATTTTAGCTGCCCTGCCTCTGCACTGCCTCCTGGCGTGGTGGACATCTGTAAGCCCAGGGGGCCCCATAATCTTCTATCGCCCGGGGGCCCCATGAGTTGTCAGTCCGCCCCTGGGCTGCACATACAGTTATAGTACAGAGCGGGATCACACATATCACATGGACTCACACTGGATTCCATATGTCCTGGTGACCCAGGGTGAAAGGGAATATAGCTGTGAGGCAACAATTGAAAAATGAAGTTCGACGGAAGAAATAAATAAAAAAAATAAAAAAATGCATGAGAGTTATGTTACTTTTTTCTGATTTAAGAAAGAAAATTCACCCTAATACCAATTTAAAGAAGAATTAAAAAAAAAAGATGAGCTAAATGTAATAAATCTAATCAGTTTTGTGTGTCTGTGTATGTTTGTAGATATATTATACACTGCCTTATGCTGTATATACCTGGGGCAGCCATGTTTGTACGCTACATACACTATATTATTAGGACGCCTGCCTTTACAAGGACATGAACTTTAATAGCATCCTAGTCTTAGTCCGTAGGGTTCAATATTGAGTTTGTAAGCGGGGTGAGGGGTGCGGCGATACACTGAGGGAGACACACGTAAAGTTCTTTGAACAAGGTAACGTTTATTACCGAGAGGCGGTAGTAGTAACAGTCTTTACAATCAAACGGCAAATGATTCCTCTCCAGGCATGGAGGCACAGATATGCACTACAGATACTGTTGTTCTAAGCGATGTGGATTTCTGAGTATTACAGGCACTTCCCACTTAATGGTATATTATATACCCCAGCACACAATGCTTATTGGAAGAGGCTGGAAACACATTACCCGTAGCAGCTGGGAGTCTTTCATCCGACCAAGGTTACCACTGCAGGACTCCGTAGGACCCCTAAACTATCCCTCACAGGCCGGAACACTCTCCCTGGCTTCTCCTGTCTCTCCCTCACAAGCAGGGTCTCTGTCCCTATCTACATCCACACGTGTTCTGCCTAAAAACAAGCCTGAGCTTTACTATAAAAAGAAACCACCCAAAAATGGTCGCCCAAATCTCTCGAGATCTCATGCGGCCTATCAGAACACAGGGCTCCTCCAAAATGGTGTTGGAGACACTATAGAGGCAGAAGTGTTTAACATAAATACATACAAAAACATAACAGTTTGACTGCAGTATGAACACATATGATTACTTTACCACTTGCTCTTGCAGCACTAGACTGCCCTATCACTGACAGCTGCTTACATTTCCCCCCCGTTTAAGAAGTGCAATCCCTTGCATTACCGAGGGAGAACAATTACCACAGTGCGATATGATAACAGCAAGTCAATAAGCAAAACAACAGTTCAGTGTATAATCAGCATAGCGGACAGGTTTCAGTCCCCGTGTCGTACGCCTTGGGAAGCGAGGCTCCAGATTCCCCAAATGTCCATCTCCATCAGCTACAACAGGGCACTGTTCCTCACCCACGACAGGGTCAATAGGCGCTACTTTGTCCCTAAGAGGATCATCCTCCACAGGGATGGGGGTAACTTGCACATCTGGTTCCCCTGCTAGCAAGTCCCATTTGGTTACAGTAGCTTGGTTATCTGTAGCTCCTTCAGCTGGGGATAAGCTCTCTACTGCAGGCAGAGGAGGCAAACACCATGTTGCAGAGTCACTGTTGAGGATTTCCTGGCTGCAGTCCAGTCTAGCCGACGGTGGGAAGACAGGAACAGGATTATCCGTTCGTGACTCCGCACTGAACACACAGGGACGAAGCAGATTACAATGCAGTCTTTTACGAGGCCCATCTGGCTTCTCTGAGACCAGATCATACACCGGCCGCCCCGTGAAAGGTTGGTGTTCGACCCGATACGGACATGGCTCCCACTTAGGCTCCAGCTTGCTGCCCCTCAGATGTTTGGGATTCCTCACCAAGACTCTGTCGCCCACTGCAAGTGGCAACAATTGGACAGCACTTTCCTCGGCTAAATCCTGGTGCTTTCCCAGCACTATTTGTTTGGCTTGATCCAGCCGGTGCCAGTGATCTTGGACCCACTCATCCGGGGTCCTTGACGTAATAGGCTCTGGGGCTTCTAGTAGGGTTGTCCCGATACCGATACTAGTATCGGTATCGGGACCGATTCCGAGTATTTGCGGGAGTACTCGTACTCCCGCAAATACCCCCGCTACTGGAATAGAATACTTACCCCCCCCGCCGCCGCCGTTACGCCGCATCCCCGTTACCGCCGACTGTGTAATACGCGCCGGGAACATTACAGCTTTGAATAGCTGCAATGACACTCCCCCTTGCTCGGGTGAACTGTCCAATCCCGAGAGAGGGGGAGTGTCTATACGCAGCGCGGCGCCAATCATTACAGCTATTCAAAGCTGTAATGTTCCCGGCGCGTATTACACAGTCGGCGGTAGCGGGGATGCAGGTAAGCGAGACATGGCTGGATACATGGGGGGGAGACATGGCTGGATACATGGGGGGGAGACATGGCTGGATACATGGGAGGGAGACATGGCTGGATACATGGGGGGGAGACATGGCTGGATACATGGGGGGGAGACATGGCTGGATACATGGGGGGGAGACATGGCTGGATACATGGGGGGGAGACATGGCTGGATACATGGGGGGAGACATGGCTGGATACATGGGGGGGAGACATGGCTGGATACATGGGGGGAGACATGGCTGGATACATGGGGGGGAGACATGGCTGGATACATGGGGGGGGAGACATGGCTACATGGGGGGGGGAGACATGGCTACATGGGGGGAGACATGGCTACATATGGGGGGAGACATGGCTACATATGGGGGGACATGGCTGGATAATGGGGGGGACATGGCTGCATATGGGGGGACATGGCTGCATATGGGGGGGGGGCATGGCTGGATATGGGGGGGACATGGCTACATATGGGGGGGACATGGCTGCATATGGGGGGGACATGGCTGCATCTGGGGGGGACATGGCTGCATCTGTGGGGGGACATGGCTGCATTTGTGGGGAGACATGGCTGCATTTGGGGACACATTTAAAAAAAGTATCGGTATTCGGTATCGGTGAGTACTTGAAAAAAAGTATCGGTACTTGTACTCAGTCCTAAAAAAGTGGTATCGGGACAACCCTAGTTTCTAGGAGTAAATCCACCGGTAACCGGCCGTAACGCCCAAACATCAGAAAATGAGGAGTATAACCAGTGGCTCTATGCACAGTCTGATTGTAAGCCCAAACGACATCTCCTACATACTGCGGCCAACGTTCTCGATGTTCCTGCTCTAAGGTGCAAATTAATCCCAACAAGGTGCGATTAAAACGTTCACAAGCCCCATTTCCTTGGGGGTGGTAAGGAGTAGTATGCGACTTCCGAATACCACTAAGACGACACAGTTCAGAAAACACCTTAGACTCAAAGTTCGGCCCTTGGTCCGACAGAATCCTTTTGGGGCACCCATAGGGCTGGACTACATGGGTCCAGAACAGTTTAGCGGTAGTGGTGGCAGACTGATCTTTAGTTGGCACTACGATGGCAAACTTAGGCCTCATACAGACGAGGGGATCTTCGCTGGAAACGGTCCGCCGGACCGTTTCCAGCGGAGATTCCTCCTCCGGATTTTGATCCGATGGCTTGTACACACAATTGGATCAAAATCCACGCGGAATACATCCGCGGTGACATGTCACGCCGTCGCCGCGACGATGGCGCGGCGACGTGCCTGACGCTGGAAGGTACGACGCATGCAAAGGGAGGGGAGCGGACGGATTGATCCGGTGAGTCTGTACAGACGACCGGATCAATCCGCTGGACACGATTCAAGCGGATAGATTTCTTAGCATGCTAAGAAATTTCTATCCGCTTGAAATCGATCGGGCGGATAAATATCCGCTAGGCCGTACAGACGACCGAATTTGTCCGATGGAACTGATCCGCGGATCAATCCCAGCGGATAGATCCGGTTGTGTGTACGAGGCCTCAGAGAAGTGGTCCACAAACACCAAGGCATAGCGATACCCTGACGATGTGTCTTCCACTGTCAGGAAGTCCATGGTCAGCAATTCAAAGGGTTCTCCCGTTCTCACCACCAGAGGGGTAGTTTGCTCTGTTCCTCCCTTTTGGATGGCACAACTCTGACACTCCTGACATGCCCTTTGCACCCACTTAGACATTCCCGGACAAAATATGTACTTACGAATAAGGGCCTCTGTCCGTTCTGCACAGAAGTGTCCTCCAATCCGGTGAAATATTCGACAAATCTCCAAGGCCTTCGATTGAGGGATAACCAGCTGATGAATAACTTGCGACTCTCCAGGCACCCGTGCTTGTCGGCATAAGAGTCCATTATATCTTTCCAGCCGATCCCACTGTTTTAGCAGCTGGCACAACGTTGGTGAGAGCTTTCTTCGCTCCCTGGAATCTGGCTTCCGATTCCTGTCCCAGTATCTAACGAGCTGATCCAGGTCAGGATCGTTCCGCTGGAGTTGCAACCATTCTCGAGGAGTGTGAATTTCGGACCCTCCTGGTAGGCCCTGATTACTTTGCAGAGTCGTTGAAGCCAGTTGCTCCTGCGTGTTGACCCCGGAGGGAACGACCTCCTCCCCCTCGAGTTGTTGATCTAGATCATCCTGAGGCCGGTCAAAGGGAAATCGAGAGAGGGCAACAGCATTACCATTGGAGCGCCCTGGTTTGTAGTGAATGGTATAGCTGAACCGGGCCAATCGTGCCACCCAGCGTTGTTCCAAGGCGCCCAGTTTCGCCGTCTCTAGGTAGGCGAGAGGATTGTTCTCATTATATATGTCCACCCGGCCACTCACCAAGTACTAAGCAAACTTTTCGGTGATGGCCCAGACTACCGCTAACAACTCCAGTTTAAAAGAGCTGTAGTTGACTGGATTACGTTCGGTAGGGCGCAAGCTCTGACTTGCATAAGCGATGACCCGCTCAGTTCCATCTTGCTCCTGAGCAAGCACAGCCCCCAGTCCTTGAAGGCTGGCATCGGTGTACACCCGGAAGGGTTTACGGTAGTCCGCGTAGGCCAATATGGGTGCAGAAGTCAGCTGCGCCTTGAGGGCCTCCAATGCCTCACTCTGTGCTGCCCCCCAACTGTCAATGATACTGGGAGAAGATTTACCCTTGCGATGAACAGGCTGACCGCACAGCAACTGGGTCAAGGGGGCTGCAATAGTAGCAAAGTTCGGAATGAACGTAGCTCTGTTACCGTTTTAGGGCTTGTCCACGCCTGTACAGCCTGAATTTTATCTGGATCGGGGGACACCCCTTTTGCCTCGACCACATGCCCCAAATACTGGATTTTGGTTCTCATGAGATGACATTTTTCTGGTTTGAGCCGAAGGCCATACTGGGTCAACCGCTGGAGGACTTGATCCAGATGTAGCAAATGGTCCTCGTACGTTCTGGAGAAGATGATAATGTCATCTAAATAAATCAGGACAGATTCAAAGTTCAAGTCTCCCAAGCAACGTTCCATCAACCGTTGAAACGTACTGGGGGCATTGGTCAGGCCAAAGGGCATCCGATTAAACTCAAATAGTCCCAGAGGGGTGATAAAGGCCGTTTTTTTACGATCTTCCTCTTTTACGGGGACCTGCCAATATCCGCTGGTCAAGTAGAGCATGGAGAAGTACTGTGCCTGCCCCAAGGCCATTAGGGATTCTTCGACCCGGGGTAGTGGGTAAGCATCCCGATGGGTACAGGCATTCAATCTGCGATAATCCACACAAAAACGTAAGCTGCCATCTTTTTTTCGCACCAGGACTATGGGCGCAGCCCAGGGGCTACAACTCTCTCGAATCACCCCCCTTTTCAGCATACCGCGTAACAAGTCTTTGACCTCTTGACAAAGAGCGGGGGGTATATTGCTATATCTTTCCCGAACAGGAGCTGTGTCTCCGGTGTGGATGGAATGATCCAAAGCATTAGTACAACCGTAGTCCTTAGGGCCTTGAGAGAATTCCATCATATGTCTGTGAACTAATTGCTGGAGCTTGTTACGTTGGTCAAGAATCATTTCCGGCACCGTAAGTTCTAGTTGTGCTAACAATTTCGGAAGATGGGCTTCTGCTGAATCAGGTAGAGCCGTTTGCAGAGCAGCACAGGCGTGCCTCCACCCCAGGGCAAGGGTCAGTAATGCAGCTTTTGGGAACTGTATATAACTCGGCAATGGTCACGTCCGTGGGCACTTGAATAGGGGTGGACCCCAAGTTAACCAGTTGCACCAACACCTGCCCCTCACGGACAACAGACAAAGTTCTGGCTACCAGCCATTCACCTTTGGTTTCCAGGATGCGTTGTGGTTCTACCATCACAGTGGCCCCCCTGACGGGTCTTCTAGCCGCCAAGGGAAGTGGGCACACCAACTCCTGGCGTGGGGGTATAATAACCTGATGTCGGGCAGGGAGGTGGATGAGCCCCACTTTCTCAGTATGTTTATGGCTCTGCGTCTGAACTGCCCGACAAGCTTTGATCAGATTCTGCAGCTGTGGTTCCGATTGCCCAGATGCTTGTGTTGAAGCCTCCCGAAGGAGGCGTGTTAAGTTCAGTTCCTTTAGGGCGTTCATGCCCAACACTACTGGGATCTCTGGGAAAGAGGCATTCCGAGTCACCACGATTCCAACCCTAGGGAGGATCTGCTCATATACATTCATGGACATCCAAGTGACCCCTACTACTGGAATAGGAAGGTTGTTGGCAGCTTTCAGTCTCACCCAGGAGGGGTCTAGCATTGGGGTCGGCCCAAAATGTTGCTGATAGAATGAATAGGCCATGGTAGTGACTTCTGATCCAGTGTCCACCAGACATCTGGCTGGCTGTCCGTTGAACATCACTGTCGCCACGGGGCAACCAGAGATCATTGTGGGATCATGTTGAGGCGGTGACTGAACATTTCCCGCAGGTCGCCCCTCTACCACGGGAATCACTAGTTTAAAGGATGCCTTTGTACGTTCTGGGCTCCCTGTTTCGCACAGTCCCTTGCGATGTGGCCAACCGTCCACACTGCCAGCATTTTCGGTCAGTATCTGGGTCCCTCCGGAGTGGGTTGGTCACCGCCCGGGGTTGTTCTGACCCTCTCCGCAAGGCTGCCACCTCTTGGCTGAGGGAGGCGACCATCTCAGCTAAGTCTCGTACGACCTTCTCCATCGAGGGCGTCTCCACCGTTGAGACTGTGGCAGGGCATGGGGCAGTCGCTTCTTCCCGCCCCACCAGCCACCCGGCTCCCTGAGTGCGGGTAACCTGGCTTCTGGCACCAGCCCGTTTATGGTTCGACTCTTCCTGTTCCCTCTCGATGGCCTCTTGTAGGATCACTGCAAACTTCACTGTACCATCAGCCCTCACTCGATCCTTCAAGGCTCTTTTTAATAAAGGGGACCACACACCAGCGAGGAACTGGTCCCCTATTAGCTGATCGGGGTTAGCAACTCCAGTTCCTGTGGGGGCCATTTTCTCCTCCAACCGGCACCAGATCTCCTGCAATGCCACTGCAAATTGAGGAATAGTCTCTTGATCATACTGCTCCCGACTGTAGAAATTTTTACGAGTTTGGCTATGGAGGTACTCTCACCATACAAACTTTCTAAGCGGGCCACAATGGCGGCTCTGTTATCTCTCTCCTTTTTGGGCAGAACCATCACAGCCCGGCGGGCTTCTCCTTCTAGCGCATTAACCGCCAAATCTGCAAAGTGTGCTGCGGGTATTTCGAACAATCGGACCAAGCTGTCCAGTCTCTCCACCCAATCTGTCAGGGGAATATTTGCACCATTGAATTTTGGAATCAGTGCAAAGGCCGCTCCGTACGGTGCCATGAAGGACCCTCTAGCCGCTCCCCCGCTTGAGGACGATGGAACTGACATCCTGCCGACTACGCCAAAATGTAAGCGGGGTGAGGGGTGCGGCGATTCACTGAGGGAGACACACGTAAAGTTCTTTGAACAAGGTAACATTTATTACCGTTTATTACAGAGAGGCGGTAGTAGTAACAGTCTTTACAATCAAACGGCAAATGATTCCTCTCCAGGCATGGAGGCACATATATGCAGTACAGATACTGTTGTTCTAAGCGATGTGGATTTCTGAGTATCACAGGCACTTCCCACTTAATGGTATATTATATACCCCAGCACACAATGCTTATTGGAAGAGGCTGGAAACACATTACCCGTAGCAGCTGGGAGTCTTTCATCCGACCAAGGTTACCACTGCAGGACTCCGTAGGACCCCTAAACTATCCCTCACAGGCCGGAACACTCTCCCTGGCTTCTCCTGTCTCTCCCTCACAAGCAGGGTCTCTGTCCCTATCTACATCCACACGTGTTCTGCCTAAAAACAAGCCTGAGCTTACTATAAAAAGAAACCACCCAAAAATGGTCGCCCAAATCTCTCGAGATCTCGTGCGGCCTATCAGAACACAGGGCTCCTCCAAAATGGTGTTGGAGACACTATAGAGGCAGAAGTGTTTAACATAAATACATACAAAAACATAACAGTTTGACTGCAGTATGAACACATATGATTACTTTACCACTTGCTCTTGCAGCACTAGACTGCCCTATCACTGACAGCTGCTTACAAGTTGGCCCACCATTTGCAGCTATAACAGCTTCAACTATTCTAGGAAGGCTGTCCACAAGGTTTAGGAGTGTCTATGGAAATGTTTGACCATTCTTCCAGAAGCACATTTTTGAGGTCAGGCATTGATGTGGACAAGAACGCCTGGTTTGCAGTCTCCACTCTAATTCATCCCAAAGGTGTTCTATTGGGTTGAGGTTAGGACTCTGTGCAGGCCAGTCAAGTTCCTCCACCCTAAACTTGCTCATCCGTGTCTTTATGGACCTTGCTTTGTGCACTGGTGCACAGTCATGTTGTAACAGGAAGGGGCCATCCCCAAACTGTTTCCACAAAGTTGAGAGCATGAAATTGTCGAAAATGTCTTGGTATGTTGATGCATTAAGAGTTCCTTTCACTGGAACTAAGGGGCCAAACCTAATCTCTGAAAAAAAAAACCCGCACCATAATCTCCCCTCCACCAAATGATTTGGACCAGTGCAAAAAGCAAGGTCCAAAAAGAAATGGATGAGCGAGTTTGGGGTGGAGAAACTTGACACAATAGAACACCTTTGGGATGAATTAGAGCGGAGACTGCAAGCCAGGCCTTCTCGTCCACAATGCACTTCTGGAGGAATGGTCAAACATTTCCATAGACACTCTCCTAAACCTTGTGGACAGCCTTCCCAGAAGAGTTGAAGCTGTTATAAATGCAAAGGGTGGGCCAACTCATAATTGAACCCTACGGACTAAGACTGGGATGTCATTAAAGTTCATGTGTATGTAAAGGCCCAATACTTTTAGTAATATAGTGTATGTAGGCTCTGTTTTGTGCTTAGTACAGCTCTACATTGCTGTGTGTTAATCCTCTTACCTTTCTGCAAGTATTTTAAGAAGCGCCTATTAATTGGAAACAATAGCCTTTATTCCCACTCTAATGACATGAAACACATATAATGCTACAACAACAAGTTATGTGCATTTTACACATCAATCACAGCCCCAATAAGTTTACAATCTAAGATCCCTATATCACATGCATACAGATTAGAACCAATGTAGACAGGAGCTAGTTAACCTACCAGCATGTACCCAGAGGAAACCCACGCACCACAGGGAGAACGTACAAACTCCAAGCAGGTAGTGTCCTGGTTGCGAATCGAACCAAGGATCCTATTGCTGTGTTTCTCAACCTTTTTTCAGTCAAGACTCCCTTTAAAATTATGCAAAATCTCAAGGCACCCTCCAAAGTTATGGACAGTCTCGAGGCACCTCATTTGAAAATGTAAAAAAATACTTTTAATAATACATCAACATCCACACATGTAGGACACCCAACGTGATTTAATCTTCCAAATAAAATACTTTTTCACACTGGTACTGACTAGTATTCCAGTGTTTCTCTTCTCCCTCAATGTTTCTCCATCACTCAGCTAATGTGACCCCAGCACTGATGGAGAAGGACAGGGAAGGGGCAAACAAGGATGCTGTGCAGACGACGACAGCTTCCTTATCAACTGATGATGTCATTGGTTGTTAGGATGCCGGTGGCCAGTGGGGGTTCGTCCATAGAGGGTGCTGGAGCGCCGCCCCCTCTGGCTCTCGCCCGCCACTGAGTCTAATAACATACATTCATGCATTGCATGAATGTATGTTATTGTTGCCAGCTGCCGCTGGTCTATTCAGAGATGGCCGGAACTTGAGCGCCGGCCACCTGAATAACGGCAGCTGGTTGGCTGTGTGGAAGTGCCTATCAGAGCCAGGTATGTCCCGAGAATAAGACTGACGGCCGTCTCAGCCAATCAGGTTCCCCGATTCTGGTTATCGGTAACCTGATTGGCTGAAGCGTCACCAAGGCAGGAGAAGACATCGAGGGACGTGGAAGGAGTAAGGTAAGTGCATTTTACAGGGCACAGCGGCGACAATGGGCACAGAGGCGACAAAGGGCACAGTGGCATCAATGGGCACAGTGGTGACAAAGAGCACAGTGACATCAATGGGCACAGTGGTGACAAAGGGCACAGTGGCATCAATGGGCACAGTGGTGACAAAGGGCACAGTGGTGACAATGGGCACAGTGGCAACAATTAAAGGGCGCAGTGACATGCACAGTGGCAACAATGGGCACAGTGGCGACAATTAAAGGGCACAGTGGTGACAATTGGCACAGTGGCGACAATTGGCACAGTGGCGACAATTAAGGGGCACAGTGGCTGCGTTTGATGGCATGGCACAGTGGTGAAACAGTGGCTGTGTTTGATGGCATGGCACAGTGGCTGCGTTTGATGGCATGGCACAGTGACTGCGTTTGATGGCATGGCACATTGACTGCGTTTGATGGCATGGCACAGTGACTGCGTTTGATGGCATGGCACAGTGGTGCGAAATGATGGCATAGACAGTGACTGCATTTGATGGCATGGCACAGTGGTGATAATTGAGGGCACAGTGGCTGTGTTTGATGGTGGCATGGCACAGTGGTGACAATTGATGGCACAGTAGCTGCGTTTGATGGCATGGCACAGTGGTGACAATTGATGGCACAGTGGCTGTGTTTGATGGCATGGCACAGTGGCTGCGTTTGATGGCATGGCACAGTGGTGACAATCGATGGCACAGTGGCTGCATTTGATGGGCACAGTGAGGCTGCAATTTTTTTCTTTTTTTTTTTTTTTCGATTGCGCCCCCCAAAAATTTTGAGCACCAGCCGCCACTGCCGGTGGCTAGAAGGTCAGAATGGTGTACAATAAAAACCTGTGGCTTTGTGTAACTAAAAGGCAGGCTCGATATACCTGCTGGAATGTATATCATTTTTAGGCATTTTGCCAAGGCACCCCTGAAGAAACCTCAATGCACCCTGGTTGAAAAATGCTGATTTAAACAATAAAAATGTAATTATTATTAAAAGACTTGTATTATTTCAATGCACTGGAAAAGCCCTCATCTCTGTACCCCACACACGGTAAAAGAGTTTTGTTAAAAATGGTTACATTAACAGCCTGGTTATATGTGATAGATTTAATATTCTCTGTGGAGCTCCGCTATGCTCACTCTATCTGGGTAAGAACTGATAGAAATGAAATGAATCTGATGTGTTTACCTGCTGTATTACTAAATGTATTCATTAAGGGACCGAGACAAGAAAGGTGCAGAACCTAGTTTGTGTGATTTAGATGGGAAATCTGTCTACTGGGGAGCGAATGATAAAACAGATATAACTCAGGAGAAAGAAGGAAATGGGAAGATATATGTTATAACCTGTTAGATAGTGATGTGTTTGCAATATAAAATTTATATTTCTTGTGATAGGGTGATATAATATCAGAAGGCATAGTTTAGTCATATTTTCATGATGTCAGAATATATATGGGCTATGTGTTCCAACATAGAAAGATTTTGATTACTTTCTTATTAAAGTGATTGTCCCCTTTAAAGGGTCCTTTTTTATTTTTTATTTTTTTGCATTAAAAATATTTATTTTACAGATAATCATTTAATATGAAGTGTACTCATGACACTTCTGACACATGGGGCCTGATTTACTATGCTCTGTGCGCTGCGCTGGTTCATGCGTTAATTAGTACTCCGGGTGGAGGCTTAATTGGGCGCATGAACCAGCGTAGCAGCCGGCGCATTGAAACTAATATGTAAAGCCGCGCCGAACTCCCTATAGAAGTCTATGGGAGAAATCAAAAGTGTTCATTTTAAAGGCTAATCTGCTAGTTTTGTCCTAAAAAGTGTTTGGGGACCTCAGTCCTGTCCCAGGGAACATGTATCAATGCTTTTTTTATTTTTTAAAACGGCCGTTTTTTCGGGAGCAGTGAAATTAATAATTCTTAAAGTGAAACAATAAAAGTGAAATATTCCTTTAAATTTCGTACCTAGGGGGGGTGTAATGTCAGCATGTGAAATAGCGCATTTTTCCCGCACTTAGAACTCCCCCTGCACAAAATGACATTCAGAAGGAAAAAAGTAATTTAAAAATTCACACGCGGCTATAATGAATTGTCGGCTCTGACAATTCTAAAGGGATTCATTCATAAAACAAACAAAAAAATGTGTAGGGGTTCCCCCAAATTAAATTACCAGGCCCTTCAGGTCTGGAATGGATATTAAGGGGAACCCCGCCGTAAAAAACACAAAAAAAAAAGACGTGCGGTTCCCGGCAAATATCCATTCCAGGCCCTTCGGGTCTGGTGTGGATTTTAAGGGGAACTCCACCCCAAATTGAAAAAAAAAATGGCGTGAAGTCCCCCTAAAAATCCACACCAGACCCTTATCCGAGCACGTTGACCTGGCCGGCCGCAGAAAAGAGGGGGGGACAGAGTGCGGCCCCCCCCCTCTCCTGAACCGCACCAGGCCACATGCCCTCAACATGGGGAGGATGTCCCCATGTTGATGGGGACAAGGGTCTCATCCCCACAACCCTTGCCCGGTGGTTGTGGGGGTATGCGGGCGGGAGGTTTATCAGAATCTGGAAGACCCCTTTAACAAAGGGGACCCCCAGATCCTGACCCCCCCCTGTGTGAAATGGTAATGGGGTACATTTTACCTCTACCATTTCACCCCAAAAAAAATGTCAAAGTGTTAAAAATGACAGTAGCCGGTTTTTGACAAATCTTTTAATAAAATCTTCTTTTCTTCTTTCCTTCGGGTTTCTTCCGCTGCTTCTTTCTTCTCGTCCACATCTTGCCCGACGTCTTCTTCTATCTTCTCCGTCCGTCCTTCAGCCTTCTGGTCCCGCATCTTGCCCGTTGTCTTGTCCTGTCTTCTTCTCCGTCCGTCCGCCAGCCTCCTCGTCCGCATCTTGTGTCTTCTGCGGTCTTCTTCTCGGTCTGCCAGCCTTCTCGTCCGCATCTTGTGTCTTCTCCGGACCCAGCGTTTGAATTTGAATTGGCCGTCGTGTTCCCGCTCCTGGGACCCGCCCCCCTCTGACGCCACAAGTAAACTCCTTAGAAGGTCATGTGCGTCAGAGGGGGGCGGGGTCACATGAGTGTGACACGGCGGGAACTTCTTCTCCGGGCGGCGCGATTGAAATTGAATTCCCCCGCTGTGTGACGCTCTGTGACCCCGCCCCCCTCTGACGCACATGACCTTCTAAGGAGTTTACTTGTGGCGTCAGAGGGGGGCGGGTCCCAGGAGCGGGAACACAACGGCCAATTCAAATTCAAACGCTGGGTCCGGAGAAGACACAAGATGCGGACGAGAAGGCTGGCAGACCGAGAAGAAGACCGCAGAAGACACAAGATGCGGACGAGGAGGCTGGCGGACGGACGGAGAAGAAGACAGGACAAGACAACGGGCAAGATGCGGGACCAGAAGGCTGAAGGACGGACGGAGAAGATAGAAGAAGACGTCGGGCAAGATGTGGACGAGAAGAAAGAAGCAGCGGAAGAAACCCGAAGGAAAGAAGAAAAGAAGATTTTATTAAAAGATTTGTCAAAAACCGGCTACTGTCATTTTTAACACTTTGACATTTTTTTTGGGGTGAAATGGTAGAGGTACAATGTACCCCATTACCATTTCACACAGGGGGGGGGTCAGGATCTGGGGGTCCCCTTTGTTAAAGGGGTCTTCCAGATTCTGATAAACCTCCCGCCCGCATACCCCCACAACCACCGGGCAAGGGTTGTGGGGATGAGACCCTTGTCCCCATCAACATGGGGACATCCTCCCCATGTTGAGGGCATGTGGCCTGGTGCGGTTCAGGAGAGGGGGGGGGCCGCACTCTGTCCCCCCCTCTTTTCTGCGGCCGGCCAGGTCAACGTGCTCGGATAAGGGTCTGGTGTGGATTTTTAGGGGGACTCCACGCCATTTTTTTTCTCAATTTGGGGTGGAGTTCCCCTTAAAATCCACACCAGACCTGAAGGGTCTGGTATGGATATTTGGGGGGACCCCACGCCATTTTTTTTCTCAATTTGGGGTGGAGTTCCCCTTAAAATCCACACCAGACCTGAAGGGTCTGGTATGGATATTTGGGGGGACCCCACGCCATTTTTTGGGGGGGTTTTTACGGCGGGGTTCCCCTTAATATCCATTCCAGACCTGAAGGGCCTGGTAATTTAATTTGGAGGGACCCCCTTTTTTTTTTTTTTTTTTTAAAGAGCAATGACTGTATTCTTTATAGCCATGAGTACTTTAAACTTCCTTTTTTTTGTTTCACTTCAGAAATGACATCTTGTACAGGGACAGTTCTAAGCACGGGAAACATGCGTGTACCCCCCCTCCCCCCCTGTATGAAATTTAAAGGAATATTTCACTTTTATTATTTCACTTTAACCACTTCCATACCGCGCCTATTCTGGCACTTCTCTCCTTCATGTAAAAATTATATTTTGTTCCTGGGAAATTAATCAGGACCCCCCAAACATTATATATAATTTTTTAGCAGACACCCTAGGGAATAAAGTTAGCGGTAATTTTTTATTTGATTTCCAACGGTATTTGCGCAATAATTTTTCAAACGACTTTTTTTTGGCCCAAAAAAAAAACACGGTTCATGAATTTAAAAAAAAAAAAAGTAAAGTTAGCCCAATTTTTATGGATAATGTTAAAGATGATGTTACACCGAGTAAATATATACCTAACTTGTCACGCTTTAATATTGTACACACTCATGGAATGGCGCCAAACTTCGGGACATAAAAATATCCATAGGCGATGCTTGTTTTTTTTTTACAGGTGACCAGTTCAGAGTTACAGAGGAGGTCTAGGGCTAGAATTATTGCTCTCGCTCTAACGCACGCGTCAATACCTCACATGTGTGGTTTGAATGGTGTTTACATATGTGGGCGGGACTTACATGCATATTTGCTTCTGAGTGTGAGCTTCTAGGGACAGGGGCGTTATTTTATTTATTTGTTTTTTTTTTTTTACCTCATATTTTTATTCTTGCACTTTTTTGACACTTTTTTTGATTTTGGATCACTTTTCTTCCTATTACAAGGAATGTAAACATCCCTTGTAATAGGACTAGTGTGTGACAGGTCCTCTTTATGGAGAGAGGCGGGGTCAATAAGGCTGGAAAGCATGGTATTGAAAAAAATAAAAGTTCTCATGCTTTCAGCTGCAATCATGTTCGTTCAGCACAGTGGTGTAGTGTATAGCACTTTGACCTAGCAGCAAAAGAGTCGTTGGTTCGAATCCTGCCCGTGACAGCATCTGCATAGAGTTTGCATGTTCTCCCTGTGCCTGCGTGGGTTTCCTCCCACAATATAAAAACACGCTGTACGTCGGATCCGGTCTAAATAAGCCCTAATATGCAGTAGTATATTTAGGTTTTGTGCTGCCCTAGGCCTGACTACATATCTGCACCTCCTAATAGAAAAATGACCCACCCCTTCCTGTCAAAGCCACACCCTGTTTTTGTATGACCCGCCCAGTAATTTTCAGGGGACCCACACACTAGTTCTGGGGGGGCACTGGATTCCCTTAACCACTTCCGTACCAGGCACTTACGCACCTTCCCGCCCAAGCCAATTTTCAGCTTTCAACACTGTCGCACTTTGAATGGCAATTGCGCGGTCATACAACACTGTACCCAAACAAAATTGGCGTCCTTTTTCCCCCACAAATAGAGCTTTCTTTTTTTGTTATTTGATCACCTCTGCGATTTTTTTTTTTTGCGCAACAACTAAAAAAATACTGCAAATTTTAAAACAAAAAAACGTTTTTATTTTTTTAGGTTAATTTTTTTGTAAATACGTTTTTCTCTTTCAATTACGGGCACTGATATGGCGGCACTGATGGGCACCGATGAGATGGCACTGATGGACATCGATGAGGTAGTACTGACGGGCACAGATGAGGTGGCATTGATTGGCGGCGCTGCTATGCGGCACTGATGGGCACTCATAGGCGGCACTGATGGGCACTCATGGGCGGCACAGATGGGCACTCATGGGCGGCACTTATGGGTGGCACTGATGGGCACTTATGGGTGGCACTGATGGATACTTATGGGTGGCACAGGTGGGCACAGATAGGTGGGCACTGTGGGGTGGCACTGATGGACACTGTGGGGTGGCACTGATTTTCCCAGGTTGCCAGTCAGTGCCCATTTGTGGGCACTGATTGGCATCTTTTTTCTTTTTTTTTAATGCTTTTTTTTTTTTCTATATTTTTTTTTTTTGCACACCCTGGTGGTCCAGGGTGGGCATCCCTGGTGGTCCAGTGTGGTGATCCGAGGGGGGGCTGCGCTGATAAACAATCAGCGCGAACGCCCCCTGTCAGGAGAGCCGCCGATCGGCTCTCCTATACTCGCGTCTGTCTCCGTGAGAGACTCTATACCGAGATCGGAGATGCAGGGTGTCAGACTGACACCCCGCATCACCGATCGCCGCGCTGCGTGCCCCCACAGGCGCGCGCGGCATGAAATCCTGCAGGACGTCCTGTCAGGATTGTGTAACCACTTCCCGGACGTAAATCGGCCATAGGCTGGGCGGGAAGTGGTTAATTTGCATAGTTTTTCTCTCACTTCCTGTTTGGCTATGGGGCAGGAAGTGAAGGCAAATCTCCCCAATTGGACACAGATAATACAAAATAAACTGACAGGGCCTATAACCCTTCCTCACTATCCAAAATTAAAGAAAATAAAACTTGTTGATTATAGTTCTTGTCAGGGGCGGACTGACCATTGAGTCACTCGTGCACTGCCCGAGGGCCCCATGCCACTAGGGGGCCCCATCCGGGTTGCCAGGCTCAGTAAAACCAAGGACAGTATGTAAAAATCTGTGTTTTTTTTAGATCTGTCCCTGATATGTCCGAAAATGACATGCTTTTAATGTGAATATCCCAAGATTTTAGCTGCCCGCCTCTGCACTACCTCCTGGCGTGGTGGCCATCTGTAAGCCAGAGGGGCCCCATAATCTTCTATTGCCCAGGGGCCCCATGAGTTGTCAGTCCGCCCCTGGTTCTAGTTTAAGAACAAATTTCATAGAGTTTTATTGAGAGCCCTAAGAAAATATAACCATGCCAATAGGCCAGGATAGAGCGTTGCTAATATGTAGGAATGTGTGTGTTAGAGCACCCCACCCAATGTTAACTAAAAAATTATTAATTTGCAATTAAGTATTATCTGCTAATTTTTTTAGGGATGTCTGCACCCCTGATAGTGACAACATTTGTGAGGTGTCTTCACCCTTTCTAATTCATTCACTTCCTGTCACATAGCCAAACAGGAAGTGAGGGTAAAACCTTACTAATATATTTTCTTGGGGACACAGAGATCAATCTAAATAGTTTCCCATTATGTAAATTGCACTCTAGCATTTTGCTGTGTACACCCCAAATTATTAGGGATCTTGGACTTTGGGGTCCATTTACTAAAGGCAAATCCACTCCTACAAGTGCAAAGCAAGGAAGAAAACAAAACAACTTTGCTTCTACAGGATTGGATGTTAAAACCATCAGTGCTTCCTCTCTGATTTTCAGCAACTATGCTTGTACTGCAGAGTGGCTTTGCCTTTACTAAACCCCAAACTAAATAATCATTTGGGGCAGGGATCCTCAAACTACGGCCCTCCAGCTGTTGTAGAACTACACATCCCATGAGGCCTTGTAATGCACTGACATTCACAGACATGACGGGAATTGTAGTTCCTGAACAACTGGAGGGCCGTAGTTTGAAGACCCATGATTTGGGGTGTACACAACAGTGCTGGAGTGCAATTTGCTTAATGGGGACACTAGTTAGATTGACCTGTGTCCCCAAGAAATGACACTGGTAGGGTTTTAACCTCACTTCCTGTTCAGCTGTGTGACAGGAAGTGAAGCCAATTTTAAGAAAAGGGACACAAAGCTCAACACAAAAATAAAAAAACACAAAGCAGGGGTTCTAACACTCACTTGGCTTCCCTCAAACACCCACAATTTGAATAGGATTGCCTTGCGCTAGATTTAAGCACAGTGCTGTAAATCAGCACGTCAAGCCTGTCCACCAATAGCAAACCCCCCCCCCCCCAGGCCATGTTTGCAGGTTTTCCTTCATCTTGTACATGTGCTTTAAAATACAGTCTGGGCAGCAATTCTTGATAAGAGAAATCCACAAAACATGTCCTGTCGGGGGTACTTGAGGGCTGAGGACCACTGCAGAAAAAATAAAATAATTACCAGTTTTCTCTTTAAAGTCATGGAGAATAAACATGGCAAACATTTCATGATTACACACCAGGAAAGAAGCTTAGACACACATAATTTGTTAGGCCCAAACCGATTTCAGCTGCAGCTGTCAACATATGTAGCATGAAAAAGTAACAAAAGACAAACTTAACAATTTTAAAATAATTTTTATTGGTCAACAAAACAAGGAAAGCGAAAAAAGACAAACAAACAAACACAAACAAAAATACATTTCAAAATTCTAACTAACCATAGCTTCACACATTTTTCATAAAATAAGGCCACATAGACAAATACATCAAAGTGAACATCATTTAAAAATAAACCAAAACCATTGGCAAAATAAAACAAAACCCATGCAACAAACCACATTTGTGTTTAGCAACAGCATTTCTGCCAGCCTGCCCCTTCTGAGGGCAGCTGAGGACTGATCGATCCAAGCTTTTTATAACAGTGCTAGTAATGAAGCAATTGAAATCACATGAACAAATTGCAGTCTCTAGTTTGGGTGAGCTTGTAATTGGGCACACCTGCAATTAACCCAAACTACGCTCTATGAGCATCCAAGGAGTGTTTTTCACCTTTTAAAAAGAAAGGATATTTTTGTTCTAAGTGTTTGAGCATGCTCAGTTCATCACACATGTAGGAACCAAGCTGCAATGGAATGAGAGCTTTTTTTTTTTTTTGTTTCCCCTGATCTGATGCTTTCCAGCCTGAAGGGGAGGTGTTAAAGACAGAAGTAAACACGCACATTTAATAATCTATTTGTGGGAAAAAAAAGGTTGCCAATTTTGTTTGGGAGCCACGTCGCACGACTGCGCAATTGTCAGTTAAAGCGACGCCGTGCCGAATCACAAAAACTTGCCCGGTCATTGACCAGAAATATGGTCCGGGCTCAAGTGGTTAAAAATTAACAAAACACAAAAGTGAGCCCAATTTTTGGGGATAATGTGAAAGATGATGTTACACTGAGTAAATAGATACCTTACATGTCACGCTTTACTATTGGAAACACTCCTGCAATGGGGCCAAAATGAATTCCGTGAATATCCCCATAGGCGACCTTTTTTTTTTTTTCCAGGTTACCAGTTTATAGTTACAAAGAAGGTCTAGTGGTAAAAGTATTGCTCTCGCTCTAACGCACGCGTCAATACCTCACATGTGTGGTTTGAACGATGTTTATATATGTGGGCGGGACTTGCGTAAGTCCCGCCCACATATGTAAAAATGATTTTTACTTTTTGCTATAATAAATATCCCCAAAAATATATATTGTAAAAAATAAAAAAACCTTCAGTTTAGGCCGATACGTATTCTACATCTTTTTGGTTCCAAAAAATCGCAAATAACGTTTAGTGTTTGGTTTTTGCAAAAGTTATAGCGTCTACAAAATATTTTTTTTTTGTGTTTTAACTAGTTACTAGTACTGCGACATTATGGCGGACACATCGAACACTTTTTTGGAACCATTGGCATTTTTCTAGCGATCAGTGCTGTAAAAATGCATTGCTTACTCTAAAAATGCCACTGTCAGGGAAGGGGTTAACACTAGGTGCGAGGGAGGGGTTAAATATGTTCCCTGGGTGTGTTCTAACTGTAGGGGGGGGGGTGGGACTGACATGTGTAAATGACAGATTGCTGTTCATGAAGGGGAACTCCAGACCCCCCCAAAAAAAATAAGGTGGGTTCCCTCCAGGCTCTTAGGCTTGGTCTGGAACATAAGGGGTTAAACCCGCGCAAAAAAAAAAATAGCGTGGGGTCCCCCCCAAGATCCAAACCAAGCCCTTATCCCAGGCACGCAGTCTGGTCAGACAGGAATGGGGGTGGGGACGAGCGAGCGCCCCCTCCCTCCTGAGCCATACCAGACCACATGCCCTCAACATGGGGGAGTGTGTGCTGTGGGGGAGGGGGGCACTGCCCCCCCACCCCAAAGCACTCTTGTCCCCATGTCGATAGGGACAAGAGCCTCTTCCCGACAACCCCGGCCGTTGGTTGTCGGGGTATGCGGGCGGAGGGCTTATCAGAATCTGAGAGACCCCTTTAATAAAGGGGTCCCCAGATTCCGGCCCCCCACCCTATGTGAATGAGTATGGGGTACATCGTACCTCTACCCATTCACATGGGGGAAATGTAAAGTAAAATAAAACACCACACAGAATAAAATATTTTATTAATCTGCTCCGGAGCCCCCCCTTTCTTCTTTAGCTCTCTTAGAAGGGGGGGTTTCTTCTCTCCCGATCTTCCGCCGGGACCCTGGGCTTCGGTGATTTCTGCCGGGGGAGGGCGCCATCCCTCGGTCCTCTCCGGAGCCTTCCGCCGGATGCCCCCACCCCATTTAAGCTCTTTTTCATTAGGGAGGGGCATCCGGACTTCGGGGTCTTCTGCCGGGGGATGGCGCCTATCCCCCGGTCTTTCCGGTGCCTTCCGCCAGGGTTCCGGTCTTCCTGGTCTTCTGCCGGGGGTGCGCCAACTCCCCGGTCTTTTCTCTTCTGTCTTCTCTGCTCCCTCTTCTGCCTGGCTCCCCCGCGGAGCCAGGGCTTTCTTCCGTCTTCTTTCTTCTCTCTTCCTTCTTCTGCCTGTCTCCTCCGGGAGCACAGGGCTTGTCTCCGCTGTCTTCTTCCTTCTTTCCTTCTCTTCCATTGGATGTTGACACGACGAGGTTCCGCGCTGACATGCCGTGTCAGCGGCGGGCATGGACTTATATAGGGTAATGCCACCATGTGACCTCAACCCATGTGACATCACATTCCCTGGGCATGATGGGAATGTGATGTCACATGGGTTGAGGTCACATGGTGGCATTGCCCTATATAAGTCCATGCCCACTGCTCAGACGGCATTCCAGCGCCGGACCTCGTCGTGTCAACATCGAATGGAAGAGAAGGGAGAAGACAGCGGAGACAAGCCCTGTGCTCCCGGAGGAGACAGGCAGAAGAAGGAAGAGAGAAGAAAGAAGACGGAAGAAAGCCCTGGCTCCGCGGGGGAGCCAGGCAGAAGAGGGAGCAGAGAAGACAGAAGAGAAAAGACCTGGGAGTTGGCGCACCCCCGGCAGAAGACCAGGAAGACCGGAACCCTGGCGGAAGGCACCGGAAAGACCGGGGGATAGGCGCCATCCCCCGGCAGAAGACCCCGAAGTCCGGATGCCCCTCCCTAATGAAAAAGAGCTTAAATGGGGTGGGGGCATCCGGCGGAAGGCTCCGGAGAGGACCGAGGGATGGCGCCCTCCCCCGGCAGAAATCACCGAAGCCCAGGGTCCCGGCGGAAGATCGGGAGAGAAGAAACCCCCCTTCTAAGAGAGCTAAAGAAGAAAGGGGGGGCTCCGGAGCAGATCAATAAAATATTTTATTCTGTGTGGTGTTTTATTTTACTTTACATTTCCCCCATGTGAATGGGTAGAGGTACGATGTACCCCATACTCATTCACATAGGGTGGGGGGCCGGCATCTGGGGGCCCCCTTATTAAAGGGAGCTCGCAGATTCCGATTAGCCCCGCCCGCATACCCCGACAACCAATGGCAAGGGTTGTCGGGAAGAGGCTCTTGTCCCTATCGACATGGGGGCAAGAGTGCTGTGGGGTGGGGGGGCAGTGCCCCCCTCCCCCACAGCACACACTCCCCCATGTTGAGGGCATGCGGTCTGGTACGGCTCAGGAGGGGGGGGGCGCTCGCTCGTCCCCGCCCCCATTCCTGTCCGGGCCAGACTGCATGCTTGGGATGAGGGCTTGGTTTGGATCTGGGGGGGACCCCCGCGCCGAATCGGCGCGGGTTTAACCCCTCACGTTCCGGACCAAGCCTAAGAGCCTAATGTAGCCCTGGAGGGGGACCCGCGCCGATTTCAAGTTTGAAATTTGGCGCCGAGTTCCCCTTCAGGGCTGAAAACAGCTCGGAGATTCCCGTGCGCCGCGTCACGCAGCGCATTCACGGGTACGCCGCTTGGTATTTACCAAGATTTTCACGGCGTACTGACAAGGCGCACGGGAATCCCTGACTTTTCTCTCTGCGCATGCCCAGTATGCAAATGAACCTCCCGAGGTTCAGGCGCACTGTGCAAGCGTACGGGGATCTGTTTTCAAAAAACACTTTCCCTTTCAATTCGGCCCGCCAAACACTTCAAAACACATGTCACTTCACTTCCCCTGCATCCCCCCACCTCCCCCCTAATAAACTCCCGCCCGAACCCCCGCAATTTACAGTTTAATGTGCCGTGCGCCAGGTCTGTACTGGTGCACAATGCACCCTCTCCTGGGCGCACGGAGCACATTAGTAACTAGGGAAATACACTGCACTAGCAGCGTATTTCTTTAGTAAATCACCAAACGGCTGCTACTCCTGCTTTTACTCCATGAGTCATGGAGTAAAGGCTTGGTAAATCAGCCCCAGAGTCTAATTGGTTTTCTAAAAAGAGAGGAGTATAGAGCTGTCACTTTTCAGATTCTCTTTTTCTCTGATTGAAACTCCAAGGAACAGAAGGGAGAGGGAAAACAATGTGATTCCTTTTGATTAATACAGTTTTGTGTGAAAATGTAATCCTACACTATTAAGCTCTATACACAACAGACTTTTTTCAGCCGAGCAGTTAAGAATAGCCTGGTAAATATATGATCGTATTAGCGCTGCACTTTTTGTTTCACGATTGCTTTGTACTTTTTTTGTTTGTGTGCTAGCTGCTTTTTTACTTTATTGTTTTTGGTGTAGCGCAGTTTTTTCCTTTTTTCCTTGTAAACATATGAGCCCAGTGTTTTACCTGCTGGTTGGGAATAGGAACATTAAATAATAATATACAATATTTCACGATGTAGTGAGGATTACATGAATTTCAGCCAGCTTGCATCTTTTTATGAAAACCACCCTAAAAAAGCGGTTGTATACCCGCCAATTTTTCTTTTTTTTAACCTGTGAGGCAAAAGGCATAATGAGCTAGTATCCACCGCATACTAGCTCATTATGAAATACTTACCTTAGAACGAGGCGTCGCAGGTGATCCCGGTCCACGCCGAGGGAACGGACATTTTCCCTCGCCGTGTCTTCCAGGTATCGCGGCTCCAGCGATGTGAGTGGCCAGAGTCGCGATGTCATCACTCCCGCACATGCACGCGGGAGACTTCTTTCTGGCAAGGTCCGGCGTCTGCCGGACTTTCAGCCGAGAAACTCAGAAGCGCATGCGCCGCTGAAGTCAGCGGCTCATTGCAAGGGGAATATTCTTTTTACCTACAGGTAAGTCTTATTATAGACTTACCTGTAGGTAAAAGTAAAAAAAAAAAAGAGTATACAACCGCTTTAAAGACACCACGGCTATTATCCAGGGCAATCGTTTCTATATAAATGTTGATTTTATTTATACAATTCCATGAATATTAATATACAAATTTTCCTAGTTACTTGATATAAACTTTTAAAAACAGTCTTTTAAAAGTTATTGCATTCTGAACAAAACAGAGACACCATGCCTCAGAAGTACATGTTATTGCGAAGATATATGCTCTGAAATGTTGTAAAACCTCTGTGTGATTGGGTTACAGGTCATTTCCTTTTGATCTCTTGCCTCATGTGCTCCAAGTTGGGGGATCACTTCGCGGTCAGGTAATGGTGGTGAAGGCATCTCACTACTCATCACTTTTTCGTAAGACATCTGACTTATTAGTGTTATCTTTTCAGTGCTAAGGTTCTCTAGTATGGACTTAGCTGGAAAAAAGAGGGGAAACATGTCTAAATCAGTTTCAAAGTCCAAATTCTCTTTGGACAGAAGAGCTAACTTTGGTCCCATTTGTCAAGTTTCAAGTATTTATAGTGACGTCCAGGTAAACGGCTGAAATTCATAGATGTGAACTGTTTTGTTTTTACCTATCAAGGGCTTTTAGTCCTGTTCAGCCCGTCTTGTGCTCTAGGTTTTCCTACCAAAAAGCATATGCAGGTCCTGATAACATGATAATAAATCCTTGTCAATGATCTACTCTAGGTGATGTTTTTCTAATAAAAGGCAATAGCATACTGAAGATGAGGCCACCCCCCCTAAAGTCTTTGCTTATCTTCTAATAGAAACATGCTAATGATTTTAGACTGGCTGCTCAGATGTAAACCCAGCCTTCCTGCCACCAAGTGCGTACACTGCACTGGAAGGCTGTCAGTGCCTGCAACTATTCATGGCTGTTTGCACAGCCAGGGACTACCTGTGGAGATTTCAGTACTTTGGCTGTGGTGATCATGGTTGAACACACTTTGACTGTTGTGATCGCAGCTGGACGCACTTTGGCTGTGGTGATTGCAGCTGGACTGTTTGGCTGTGGTGATCATGGCTGATGCACTTTGGCTGTGGTGATCATGGCTGGATGCACTTTGGCTGTGGTGATCATGGCTGGATGCACTTTGGCTGTGGAGATCATGGCTGGACGCACTTTGGCTGAGGTGATTGCAACTGGACTATTTGGCTGTGGTGATCATGGCTGATGCACTTTGGCTGTGGTGATCATGGCTGGATGCACTTTGGCTGTGGTGATCATGGCTGGATGCACTTTGGCTGTGGTGATCATGGCTGGATGCACTTTGGCTGTGGTGATTGCAACTGGACCCACGTTGGCTGTGTTGATCTTGGCTAGAAACACTTGAGCTGTGGTGATTTTGGGCTGGATGCACATTGGCTGTGGTGAAGACAGCCGGATGTACTTTGTCCATGGTTAGGGTGGCTGGATGCACTTTGGCTGTAGTGATTGCTGCTGGATGCACTTTGGCTGTGGTGATCGTGGCTGGACGTACTTTGGCTGTGGTTATCATAGCTGTCCGCACTTTGGCTATGGTGATTGTGGCTGGATGTACTTTGGTTGTGGTGATTGTGGCTGGAGGTAATTTGGTTGTGGTAATCATGGTTGGACACACTTTGGCTGTGGTGATCATGGCTGGATGCACTTTGGCTGTGGAGATCATGGCTGGACGCACTTTGGCTGAGGTGATTGCAACTGGACTATTTGGCTGTGGTGATCATGGCTGATGCACTTTGGCTGTGGTGATCATGGCTGGATGCACTTTGGCTGTGGTGATCATGGCTGGATGCACTTTGGCTGTGGTGATCATGGCTGGATGCACTTTGGCTGTGGTGATTGCAACTGGACCCACGTTGGCTGTGTTGATCTTGGCTAGAAACACTTGAGCTGTGGTGATTTTGGGCTGGATGCACATTGGCTGTGGTGAAGACAGCCGGATGTACTTTGTCCATGGTTAGGGTGGCTGGATGCACTTTGGCTGTAGTGATTGCTGCTGGATGCACTTTGGCTGTGGTGATCGTGGCTGGACGTACTTTGGCTGTGGTTATCATAGCTGTCCGCACTTTGGCTATGGTGATTGTGACTGGATGTACTTTGGTTGTGGTGATTGTGGCTGGAGGTAATTTGGTTGTGGTAATCATGGTTGGACACACTTTGGCTGTGGTGATTGTGGCTGGATGTACTTTGGTTGTGGTGATCGTGGCTGGATGTACTTTGGTCATGGTAATCATGGCTGGACACCCCTGTTTTAACGCATACTGTTAGATAGGTTGATTCAGTTGTCAGCGTGCTAGTCGTGAGTAAGCTTGGATCTTTCCTTGGATTTATCCTTGGCCTTGTTTATATCATATGTTGCCTTCCAATGCTACTTTCTGCAATGGCCAGTTATAGGTGGGGGTAGTGGACACCTGTTTTGGCTTTCTTGTATGGCTGGAAACACTTTGCCTGTGGTGATGGTTGCTGGATGTACTTTGGTTGTGGTAATCATGGCTGGACACACTTTGCCTGTGGTGATCGTGGCTGATCGAATGGGGCACTGATAAGCTTTTAGTGCACGTCTTGTTCCAAACAAAGAAGGTGAGGGAGGAAGAGAGGTTCAGGAGCTCACATAGGACATGAAAGCAGGCAGAAAAACACAGTAAGAAACTATTTCATGAAAAATAGATTACTGGGCTATTACATAAGGGGTGTGTATGGATTATGTTTGGTAATTAAGAATATAATTTAGTATCTCTTTAAAATGCACATAACGTCTTAAAGTCTCACTGAATAATCAAAAATTGGTTCTGTTAAGCCCTGTACACATGATCGAATATCTGATGGAGTCTAATCCGATGGATTTTTTCATCGGATATCTGATGAAGCTGACTTTCATCAGTCTTGCCTACACACCATCGGTCAAAAATCCGACCGTGTCCAAACGCGGTGACGTAAAACACTATGACGTGCTGAGAAAAATGAAGTTCAATGCTTCCGAGCATGCGTCGACTTGATTCTGAGCATGCGTGGATTTTTGACCGATGGACTTCCACACAGACGATCGTTTTTTTCTATCGGTTTTTTATCCATAGGAAATTTTTAAAACATGTTCTATTTTTTTTCACCGATGGAAAACAAACCGATGGAGCCCACACACGATCGGTTTGTCCGATGAAAATGGTCCGTTTTCATCAGACAAACCGATCATGTGTACAGGGCGTAACACTAGACTAGGATCACCAGGGATGTAAGAATTCAAAACAACTGACAGACATGATCTGAGGGCATAGTGTTGAGGATTCTTGTCTAACGTCTAGCTCTTACTTTAAGTGGTTGTGCAACCTGTACAACTGTTTTTACCTACAGGTAAACCTAGATTAAGGCTTATCTGTAGGTGTTTGAAATATATTTACAATAATGACGGGCGCTGATGTCTACGGCAAACAGAAATTATAATACACATACATTGCTACTAATGAATTGACAATTCACACTTGTACTGTGACCCTTTAACATCTCTGTTGTCACAATCTGTCCTCTGATTGTCTCTTTTCTTTGTTACTCATCCTGTCCTTTCTATAGATCTCTTACATGTTGACCAGTGGATTGTCATCACTTGTAGTTTCTTGTTGTGCTGCATAGGGAGAGCACACATAGTATGACTACAGTGCTGATAATGTGCCAGGCCAGGATATTACTGGAAAGGAAAATTCTATCTAAAATACTACATTAACTAATGCTGGCCATACACTATATGAAAAATCGGCTGAACCCATTTTCGAAAAACAAACATTCGGCCGCGAGCGCAAACGATAGTGCCATCATGTAATGACCGATAAATCATTCAGTGGACATAAATGAATGCATTTTTTGTTAGTTTTTTTTTACATATATCTAGTGCAGACAGTTCGGACGAGAAACACATTAACCTTTCAATTTATCGTTCGTTCGGCAGAAAATTTCCAAACTTGTCCTTCGTTTTTTCAGCTCAAAAACGTCCCAACGATTATCGATTTTTGTGCCCATTAACCTCCCTAGCGGTATGCTTATTTCAGATTTTAGGTGCTGAAAGCGGTACCATTATTTGCAAGGAAATTTGGTGTTTTATACTGTAGGCCTGTAATTCTTAGGAATAACTCACTTAAATCTGACCAAACAAGAGTCTAGTAGGCATCCCGGGTATGAAATTTTTTTAAAAACAAAATGATAAATTATAATATAATAAATAATTATAAATAATTATAACAAATAATGATATAATTATAATAAAAATTATTCAATAATGTAATCAACTCAAAATCACTGAAATGTGCTCAGTTGCAGAATTGTCGCTGTCGTTACTTTTATTTTTTTATGACGAATTTCCCCACAAATCGCTATCGCACAATTCTGCAAGTGACTATAATTTATTATCGCTGTTTTTTAGCTGATCTAAAACCATTTTTGACATAAAGGGACACTTTTGGTTGCTATGGACAATCTACAGTTTGCAGGCAGAAAGAACAGTTTTTATTATATAAAAGTACATGCAGGACACAGGACAGACCACTAGGGACAAGGGGGTGTGTATTTTTTACATACAGTACTGTAATCTATAAGATTACAGTATACTGTATGTAATGTGTTTGTTTACCTTTTTGAATTTGGCGCTGTTCTCCGCCCCCGTGCGTCGTAACGTTGCAGGGAACGGAGATCGGCGGCACACAGAGGCACTGTGTGAATCGAGCGAGCACCCGCTCGCTCACACAGCGCGGTGGCATCGCTGGATCCAGGGACAAGGTAAGTAAACCATGCCTGTGGATTCAGCGAGGCAAGCCCGAGTCTGACTCGGGGGTTACCGATCGCAGCAAAAAAATGTAACCCCGAGTCAGACTCGGGAACACCGCCAAGGGGGTTAACTGTCCAAAAAACAAACAAACTGTCTAAATGACCGAATTTCGACAGATTTTTCATATAGTGTATGGCCAGCATAAGTTAACATATTGTCTGTATAGTCTGTATACAGTATATGAAGATGATCCGCCTAATGTAAATAATGACAAAGGCCAGATTCATCAAGCTGCAATATCATATTAGAGTTATTATTATTATACAGGATTTATATAGCGCCAACAGTTTGCGCAGCGCTTTACAACCTGAGGGCAGACAGTACAGTTACAATACAATTCAATACAGGTGGAATCAGAGAGCTTACAATATAGGAGGGAGGGTCAAGTGATACAAAAGGTAATAACTGTGGGGGGATGATCAGATGGAGAAAATGAAAGGCGATCGCCTCCTGCGGCTGCTTACACGGCGGCTGTATGTAGTGTCATATGTGGAGGAGATTGAGATAACTGGGGCTGGATTAGGCAGGTTAGTTAGTGGCGTGCAGGAAGTTTAGTGTGTGTATATATATATATATATACACACACACATACACAGTGCAGTCAGTGTACAGTATATAATACAGTGCATTGAGAAAAGCCTATGGCAGGCCCTACACAGTGAGAATTTCTTTCCTGCAACCATGGGTTGCTGTCATGGGTCCTGTCAGGGGGATCCCTCCTGCCGAGCTATTGTCTGCTCCTGGCGGGCGGAGAGCCGGCAGAAGAATCCGCCCCCACTGTGAGATGACAGTGATTATCGCTAGCGGCTATAGCAGCCGCTAGCAATAATCATAAGAGAATCCAGCAGGCTGGCTGTACCCGAGTTGATTGATCGATTAAAGCAGAGCTCCACCCTAAAGTGGAACTTCCGCTCATCGGATTCCTCCCCCCCTCCGGTGCCACAATTGGCACCTTTCATTGGGTAGGGGGTTGCAGATACCTGTCTAAGACAGGTATTTGCACCCACTTCTGGGCATAGACTCTGCGGAAAACTGTGGGCATAGACTTCCTGAAAGTTGTGTTCTGGGAAACACACGGCTCCCAGAACACAGCGCATGCAAAGTAGGGAGCCGGGCAGTGAAGCCGCAACGCTGATGATGGCAGTGGGGGAAGCCAAGAGACGAGCGATCGCTCGTCTTCTGCTGCCGACGTCGCTGGACTCCAGGACAGGTAAGTGTCCATTTATTAACCACTTGCTTTCCAGCTCATTGTCAAAATACGTCCTGTTATTAAAGATGGATATCTCAGTAACGGCAGCAGCTGCTGCCACAACTGAGGTATCCATCTTTAGTGCCGACGGTCCTGTACACGATAACGGCGGTCTCCGCGGCGGATTCGCCGCGAGATAGCCGTTATTGGTGGCGGGAGAGGGGCCCCCCCCCTCCCGCCGCTGTCCCGCGCCCTCCGCCGCTTACCGGAGCCGTCGGTAGCGGCGGAGGGGATCGCGACCATCCGGCAGCTGAGCGGGGACGAGACTGAAGGAAAAATCTCCTTCGCCCGTCCCCCATAGCTCTGCTGGGCGGAAGTGACGTCAAAACGTCAGTCCCGCCCAGCCTCTTAAAGAGACATTTTTTTTTTTTGTCATTTGAAAAAATGACATTTCCAAATTTTTTTTTTTTTTTTTGCATTTAAGCTCAAATATGAGATCTGAGGTCTTTTTGACCCCAGATCTCATATTTAAGAGGACCTGTCATGCTTTTTTCTATTACAAGGGATGTTTACATTCCTTGTAATAGGAATAAAAGTGATAATTTTTTTTTTTTTATTTCAGTGTTAAAAATTGTAAAAAAAGTAAAAATAAATGCGAAAAGCAAAATATTTTTTTTTTAAAGCGCCCCGTACCGACGAGCTCGCGCGTAGAAGCGAACGTATACGCGAGTAGCGCCGACATATGAAAACGGTATTCAAACCACACAAGTGAGGTATCGCCGCGATCGTTAGAGCGAGAGCAATAATTTTAGCCTTAGGCCTACTCCGTAACTCAAAAAATGCAACCTGTAGAATTTTTTAAACGTCGCCTATCAAGATTTTTAAGGGTAAAAGTTTGACGCCATGCCACGAGCGGGCCAAATTTATTGTTGTGTTATTTTTTAATTTAAAAAAGTGAATTTTTTCCAAAAAAAGTGCGCTTGTAAGACCGCTGCGCAAATATGGTGTGACAAAAAGTATTGCAATGACTGCCATTTTATTCTCTAGGGTGTTAGAAAAAATATATATATAATGTTTGGGGGTTTTAAGTAATATTCTAGCAAAAAAAACTGTTTTAGTCTCGTAAACACTGAATCTGAAAAACAGGCTTAGTAACGAAGTGGTTAAAAGTCAGCAGCTGCAGTATTTGTAGCTGCTGGCTTTTAATATTTTTTGTAAATTGAAAATTTATGGTTTGAATCTCGGCCGGTTCCTGCTGAACCAGCGGAGATTTGAACCATGTATGGCCTTTGCGTGCAAGGACACATAGTCTAACATAGATGGGCGTTTAGAGGCAGAGAAAAACCCTGAAAAGTGGCGATTTTGATCACCAACATGCATGAAACCTAGAAGTTCACACTATTTGTGTCTTTTGTCGGTCTTTTAGACCCGGTTCACACTGGGGCGACTCGTCAGGCGACGCAGCCGCCTGACAAGTCGCGTCCCATTCTAGTGAATAGAACTGTTCTAATAGGAGCGACGCAAGTCGCTCCGACTTAGAAAAAGGTTCTTGTACTACTTCGGGGGAGACTCGGGGCGACCTGCATTGACTTCTATACAGAAGTCATTTTGCAAGTCGCCTTAGATGTCGTCTTCATGTCGCCTGGCCAAGTCGCCCCCGAAGTCGTGCCGTCCCTGTGTGAACTGGCTCTTAGTGTGTTTAGTGTGTTTTGTAACATGCGCTATAGCGCATTTACACGTTTTTTATTTTATTGGACATCACAACACAAGAAAATTTGGCATGCCTCATTTTTCAAACTGCAGCGCAACACACCATAGAGATTTTAAGAGGTTCATTAAATAACATGCATTGTTTTACTTTACTTTGTACATTAAATTGTGAAGGTGTGAACGGGGCCTGAGGGTTTCAGTGTTGCAAGGTGTTTATTTATTTTTATTTTTGGTTGAACTCAATAGGCATGTATTTTTTGTCAACAAAACTAAGCAAGTCTTTGCATTTATGTCTTGACAGTTTTACTTTCACTACACCCTGTAGTAAATCAGGCCCTATGGGTGCTGATAGTTGAGTAAAGCCAAGCCATGTTGCACAGCAGTAGTTGCAGTGAGTCCTCTCCAGCAGGCTCAGGCCTGGGTCTCCACACACTTTGCACTGCTTCTGTTGCCTGGGTTTCTTTGCTCAATGCAGAACGTAACTGAACTCCAGCAGAGCTGAGCTCATTGTTTGACTTTGCAGGGAAAATTGAAACCTCTTTCCGCCCTCCCCTCCTCCTCCACCTCCTCCTTGAAAAAGGGGGGGGGGTGAGACTTGAGTACGAGAAAAGGATGTGAAAATATGGCGAACTTTTCCTGGGAAATGCTCAGTACGAAACCGTTACTTGTAAGAGTGTGCTAGAGAGCTGCGCAACAGGAGCCTGTGTGACCTGTAGAAGTTTCCTCAGCACATTGCCATGGCCTGTATTGTCAGCCCTGCCATTACTGCCTGAGGAACAATGGAGCAACAGGCTGTAAAGAGGAGAGAAAGGGTAGGATGCAGTAAACTTCTTTTGTTGACTTTTTAATTAACCCCTGTAGTGCTATCATGCTAACTTGATTATTGCGGCGGTGGTCGGTCAATGGCTTGGTGACCTAGCTGAAGAGGGATGAGGAGCGGTGCTTTTCTGTGGAGTGTTGTACACCTTTGTGTACAACACTCAATGCTCCTCTCTAAAGTTCACTACTAACAATGCAGTAGAAGTATATGTGTTGTCTCTTTCAGGGTCAGGACTTTCTTTGATCTATCATCCTAAGTCAAGGATTCTTGTGGTCCAACTTAACCAACTGAGTACTGTCTGTGATACTCTTTTTATTTTAAATTTCAGGACAAGCTTTCGCAGTGTTCCCTTCTTCTCGGTCCAAGCAGGACTCGGGAACACCCTGAAATAGTGTTAATAAAAAAAGTATCACGAACCGTACTTACTTGTTTTTGTTGCAAGTGCACTAATATGGCTACAATCACCTCAAGCATGAGTTTAAACTTGTGGCCTGTATGATATCAAATGAGAGGGAAAACAGAGGGGCTCCACAATGTGGACTTACAGGAGAAGATGTACTTTTAGGGACATTGGAGCATCTCAGAACGCTGCTCATTCCTGGCCATGGGATAACTAAGCACCTTTCGCCTGGATCTGTCCTTGGACCTCTACAGTAGGCTCAAGAACAAGGTCAAGGAATGACGAAGAGTAGAGGGGGAGCTTACTGTCTTTTAATTAAGGTGGGAGAAGATGAGAGATGTAGTCATTGATCGAGAGTGACTACCATAATGTTAACTCAATGTGTGGCTCTAAAAATTTCCAGGGAACTACAAGTCCCAGCAGGTCATGTTATCTTCTTGCCGGCAGTGTGTGCTGGGGTATGTAGTTCCACCACAAGTACCAGTAGCCTAGCGCTGGCAAGAACTGAGCGCCAAGCGTGACAGTATTGGAGAGAGCATTTTGGCAGTGTTAGGGCAACACTGAGTAACATAATGAGGTAATATAATGCGTGTTTGCTTGTATCAAGAATTTGAATAACTGTCATGGAGAGTTCACTGCTAAAAAAGGCTTACTTGCTGACTTTTAATTCTCATTTTGAGAAAATGTATTAATGATATGACCTAATCAACATCATCAATATACCCTTTGCCTTATGTGCTCTTCTTTTTCTTCTGTACCCTCACCTTTTTAGAATGTAAGCTTTTTGGGGCAGTATTGTGGCTGTTACATGCATATTTGCATTGTCCTGTACCTAATATTGATTATAATGAGTTCATATAACATGTTTAGTGTTCAAATTGGTTAAACGTTGGGGAGGGCTGGGTGTTTGGGTTCAGCTAAGGGTGAAATTGAGTGTTATGTAATAGGTAGGTAGAAGATTTAGTGCTAGGGTTCAGGTACATACAGCCTACTTTGACCGCCAGCCACGGGAAAATGCAAAACTGTTTTGCTGTGGTTTGCGTCTTCCAGCGGTTGGCGATCAAAACGTTTCTATAGCGAATACAATTCTTCCCCATTCATGAGAGGGAGGTTGAAGCTCCCCTAAATGCAGCAGCTTCTAAACTCTGGTAAACGCCTGTGTGTACATGGTTTAGGACAGAGGTGCCCAACCTTATAAAGAGCGAGGGCCACTTAAGCCACTTGGTAACCGGTCGCGGGCCACAAAGAGCGGAGCAGGTGGATGGCATGTCCGTGTCTGCTCTGCATATGCAGAGCGGACATGGACGCAGCCCACGATACTTTGAGTGGATCATATTGTAGGTATGACACAAGTCGGTTTATGTCTTCCACTACTTAGAGGTGAATGGAGGGTCCAATTGGTCAGACTGACCGTGTGAAGGGGGCCCAAGGCTGCTTTCACACTGATGCGCTGCGGTTTACCCGCACCACTGGTGCAATGCAGTGTACCTTTGGTTTCCTGCACTTTGCAATAGTCTTTCATTATATTCTTCAGGTTTGGTGCACTTTCAGAAAGCTCACCAAACTCGCAGGTAATAACAGAAGTCTATGGCTCAGTGCAGGTAACCGGCAGGTAAACTACTCTGCACCTGCGGATCAGTTTGAAAGCAGCCCAGTAACCACTACAGAACAGATATGCCCATATACACACTGTGATTTTAGTAATAAACTGATCTTTAATAACAGTATTCTTTTTATTCCATCCCAGAGCAGGAGGTCGCGGGCCACATCAGAGGCCTCTGCTGGCCACATCTGGCCCCCGGGCCACTGATTGGACATCCCTGGTTTAGGAGCTTTGGCAAAACAATGCCAAAAGCTCCTAAACTCAAGTTTAGGTACGGGTGAAGGGGTTCAGGTACGGGAAGGTTTGAGGTTTAGGTATGGTGTGGGTTAAGTATTATGGCTTCCTTCCGAGTTCTGTGTCTATGGCCACTTAAATGGACAGGTCGTGATTACGTCACTCCCGCACATGTGCATGCTGGTCACATCATAGTGGCACCGACCAGGAGCCGTAAATGTTCGCTGAGCTGCAAGATACAAGTGAGATTTTAGGCATTCTCTGCAATTGAAATATACATTTTGGTAGGATACTCCCCAAGGGTTTATCACTTCTAAAGGGATGCAGACACCTTAGCTTCCCTCTTAAAACACAGAAAGTGCATCATCTATAATAAACTAGACCTTCCCATTCAGGATGAGCATGCGATCAATCTGGTGAAACAGCTATTCCTTCAGAGTAACAAAAGGTAGGAATCTGCTACGAAGTTTGCTAAAATCCCTGCAATGTACATCACAGAAAGGAAGTTGTGCAAAAGTGGAATTACTCTTTAAGGTTCAGGTTGGGCGAAGATTGTGTGTTAGGGTTCCAGCATGGTCTACAGGGCAGTTACAGTTAAGCTGGCCATACACCTATAGATTATCTGCAGATTTTCTATGGTTAGATGGAAAAAGTGCACCAGATTTCTCCAAGTACGCTAAACTGTGTGGATGGAGGAATCTCCCACTGGGCCAAGCTTCAGTATCTTGCTAGTCGGCCCCGCTGGCTCTCAACCTAAACAATGCCTGCACCCAATCAGAATGTTCAGGTATTGTGAGAGCCAGTGGGGCCAACTAGCAAGATATGGAAGCTCAGGGATGGACTGGCCATTGGGACTACAGGGAGTTTCCCGGTGGGCCGATGGCTCAGTGGGCCGGCTTTAGTGACAGCAGACCGCCGCCCCCCTCTGCTTCTTTGTCTCACCCTTCCCACACCGCTTACCTCCTCTCCCTCCCCGCAGCGCTCACCTGGGGGGAACAGAGAAGCAGATGGAGGACCAGAGGAGCAGGGGGGATGACAGAGGAGCATGGGGAAGGGGACAGACAGCTGACTTAACAGCTACTGTATGGCCTGGGAGTTTCTCACTTCTGCCTAATCTTGTCCCATAAGGAGGGGCACCAAACTGATTATTTTCCCCGGGTGAAATAATGTCTAGCTTCCCCACTGGTACTGCCTATAAAAGTACCAGTACCAGCCGCTCTACTCTAATAAAGTAGTGAACGGGGAGAGGGGGCTTGGGTGGCCAGGGGGGTGCGGGAGTTGTCCGGACGCCATGGGAGAGACCTGTCAAAGTGGGCCAGTCTGGATGAAGTCCAGGGCCAAATTTTTGTCCCAGTCCAGCCCTGTGGAAGCTTGGGCCAGTGGGAGATTCTTCCATCCACACAGTTCAGCGTAGATGGAGGAATCTGTTCCACTTTTTCCATCTGACCATAGAAAATCTGCAGATAATCTAAAGATGTATGGCCAATCTAATGCCTTGTATACACGACTGTTTTTTCCGTTGGATAAGGCCGCGTACACACATTCGATCCATCCGATGAGAATGGTCCGACGGACCGTTTTCATCGGTTCACCGCTGAAGTAGACTGATGGTCTGATGTGCGTACACACCATCGTTCCAAAAACCGATCGGGTCAGAAGGCGGTGACATAAAACACACAACGTGCTGAAAAAACGAAGTTCAATGCTTCCAAGCATGCGTCGACTTGATTCTGAGCATGCGCGGGTTTTGAACCGATGCTTTTGTGTACTAACCATCGGTTTGGACCTATCGGGCAGCGGTCCATCGGTTCGATTTTAAAGCAAGTTGTCTAATTTTTGTCCGAAGTACAAAAGACCGATGGGGCATACACACGGACGGTTTGGACAGATGAAACTGAACTTTGGTCCGTTTTCATCGGTTTGGACCGATGGTGTGCACGCGGCCTTAAAAACTGATGGTTTTCCTGACGGAATTCCTCTCAAGCCTGCCTTGCATACACACGGTCACACACGAAAAACTGCGATGGAGCATACACACAGCCGGGATTCCCAGCCAAAAGCTCTCATTGACGGCCGGGATTCCCGGCCAAAAGCTCTCATTGCAGGTTTTCCGATGGGAAAACCGGTCGTGTGTACGAAGAATTAAGGTTGGGAACAATCAAGTGAAGTGTTTTTCTGCACTACTTTAGTCAAGCATAATGTTGTTGTTTTTTTTTTTTTTTTTTATGAAAAAGCACTAGCCATGCTTCTGAAGTAGGTGTTCTGTGTGTAAAGCCGCGTACACACGACCATTTTTAATGTCATGGAAAAAAACTACGTTTTTCTCTACATGATTCTTGTCAAGCCTGCCTTGCAAACACATGATTGTGAAAAAAAAATGCTCTAGCAAAGCGCGTGACGTACAACACATACAATGGCACTATAAAGGGGAAGTTCCATTGGATGGCGCCACCCTTTGGGCTGCTTTTGCTGATTTTGTGTTACCATGTGTTAGTAAAAATGCATTGATTACTGTGAAAATGACCATTGCAGTTTGGGAGTTAACCACTAGGGGGCGCTGAAGGGGTTAAGTGTGACCTCATATGTGTTTCTAACTGTAGGGGGGCGGGGCTGGACATGTGACGTCATTGATCGCCTTTCCCTATATCAGGGAACAGACGATCAATGACAGCGCCACTGTGAAGAACGGGGAAGATGTGTTTACACACACCTCTCCCCGTTCTTCAGCTCCAGGGACTGATCGCGAGACTCCGGCGGCGATCGGGTCCGCGGGTCAGGTACAGGTACGTGATTGTGCCCAGCCGTGCCATTCTGCCGACGTATATCGGCATTAGGCGGTCCTTAAGTGGTTAAAGCCTACACACAACCGTTTTTCATGATGTGAAAAAACGACGAGAAAAATTAGAGCATGTTCTACATTTTTAATGGACATTTTTCACATAGAGAAAAATGCTCTGGAGCCTACACACGATCGTTTTTAATGACCAATTAAAAAAATGGCATTTTTCTCGTCATGAAAAACGGTCGTGTGTACGCGGCATAACTCTTTTCAAGGCAAGTATAATCACATAATTGGTTACTTGATGAGAGCTGAAAGAAAGTTCAATGTCCACAATGTCTTTTTCTTTGCTTTATTTACCAAACGTCGTAAATACCACGTCCATCCCTGTTTCAGTTCGGAGTTTACAAGAATGTGTGGTAAAAGAATAAAAGTAGTAGTTGAAGATGTGGAGGGGTAATAGGTAGTAGGTTCAGGTGTATAAGTTTTGTTTGGAAACAATCCTGCTTCCACCAACCTCACTAACCTAGCAGCCAGGGTGTCACACGGAAAACTTGGTAGAGTCTCTGCCACAGACCTTCCCAAAGATGGAGATATGTTCGGTCCAGAATCCTCTCAGCACAGGATTAAGCACCTGGATCTCTTCTTGAATAAATTCTTGTAAACTCAGAACTGAAAGACAACCTTCACTCAGCCTCTCAGTAATAGTGCGTCCTTCAATGAAGTTCAAGGCCTCTCCTGAGCGTACCAGCCTTCTGCTCTTTGCTCTCCAGAATAGGTACTTCATTAAGTGGCTTCCTCCCTCTAGGACGGACAGCACAGGACCACTCTGCAAGCTTAGACCCAGCCTAACTACCAGGCCTACTGGTAGATCACAACTCCGGACCAACATGGTCCCGGAGCCAGGAACACTTAAACACGCACCCCCGGCCAGGAGGGCCACTCACAGGGGGTGGTGGGACGACTGACCAGGGACGGACGACGACCCCGAACTAATGACGTCTGTTCCTTAAGTACTCTCCCCCAGCATGCACAGTGAGACGATCAACTCTCACTGATTGGCTGCCGAGGAAGAACACCCAATACACCCTGACTTGACTGCTGCCACCCTTGGCCTGGGGTGGTACCAACACCCCAGACAACAATAGTGGTCACTCACAGTACAGCCATGGCTGGAACGGAAGCCCGAATTTGGCAAAACAATACAGTCAAAGGTAGTTAACGACTACCCTCTCTCATTTACTAAGCTCTGGAGCAACTGCACTTGCAATGTGGACAGCTTGTTTGCATTTAGTAAACCCACCCCTGTGTAACCATCCCTCCATCCATTTGTCTACCTATCCATTCCTCCATCCATCAATCCTTCCACCTTTCCATCCCTCTCTACCCCCATGCATCCCTCTATCTATCCCTCTATCTATCTATCTATCTATCTATCTATCTATCTATCTATCTATCTATCTATCTATCTATCTATCTATCTATCTATCTATCTCTGTGCTTTTTTACACATATGGGGGCAGATTCATGTAGATCAGCGGATCTTTAGATCCGCTCGATCTATGTGTTTTACGATCCACCGGTGCAATTTAGCGAGGCTAGTGCATGATTCATCAAGCACTTACCTCGAAAATTGCACTGTCGGATCGTAACTCCCCCGGCGGAATGCAAATTCCGTGGCTAGGGGGAGTGTACAATTTAAATCAGGCGTATTCCCGCGCCAAATTAACTGCGCATGCTCCGCCGGCGAAATTTGCCAGTGCGCATGCTCCAAATGACGTCGCTAGGACGTCATTGTTTGCGGCGGCTACGTCGATTGCGGCCATCCGTATTCCGGATCGAGTTACGCAAACGACGTAAAAATTTGAATCTCGGCGCGGGAACGACGGTCATACTTAACATTAGCTACCCCTCATATAGCAGGGGTAACTATCCGCCGGAAAAAGCCGAACGCAAACGACGTTAAAAAAAAGCGACGGGCGGGCGTACGGACTTGAATCGGCGGTTCTCCTCATTTGCATATCCGACGCGGAAAAAAAAGCGACGACACCTAGCGGCCGGCGGGAGATTGCAGCCTAAGATTTGACTGGTGTAAGTCACTTAAACCAGTCGGATCTAAGGGAGATCTATGCGGAACTAATTCTTATGAATCAGTTGCATAGATCCGCCTGTGGGATCTCACAGATCCGACCGTCGGGTCTCACAGATACGACGGCGGATCAGGAGATCCGCCGTCGTATCTCTTTCTGAATCCGGCCCATGATCTCTTCAGCATCCAATCTATTTCACGTTCCCAATTCAGATGGAATGAAAGGGACATTCTGACTGACCTCCATGGACACACAACAAGAACTGTACCAAATCTGCGGTAGGCCAGAGCTGGAGTCCCATTCATTAGTTTGAAGCTGATCTACTTAGTATGAGACAAATGAACTGCATGTTAAATAGGAAGCCTGGGGAGCAAAAGGGTCTCTGAGAAGGGTCTTAGACGGATCCAATGCAACAAAGAGTAAAGTGACAGGCCATATTCAAACAAGATAAATGTGATGGGAAGTAGAGAGAAAGCGAAAGCATAGGTAACACTGGGCCTCACTTATCAAAGGTGTCTGAAAAGAGCCCATGGCAAGGAAGCAGAAGGAAGCTTAGAGAATGAGAGAGAAAGCATAAATAATTGCTCTGGGCAACCAAGACATAGTAGGCAACATTCTGAAATGTTCATCAGAAACACAATAATGGGATTGATGTATTAAAGGCAAAAAGGCTGTTCACTTTGCAGGAGAATTTCCCCAGTGAATGAAGTGAAGCTCCCCTGACTTACATCATTCAATCACGTGCAAGCAAATATGATTTTTTTTTTAAAAATTACTTGCATCATGCTTGGGTATTCCTTACAAAGTGAATCTTCACCACATTCACTAAGCTAAGGGAAAAATCTCTTGCAATGAGCGAACAGTCGTAAAATTAACTTCACTGTTGTGCTGGGAAACATGATCTATTTAACATGTTGGTGTAAATATGGTTAACAGTCCAGGGCTTGTTTTTGTAATTTTTTTGAGGGGATAGAACTCGGATAGGGAGTAGGGGTATTATGGGATGTCCACTTGACTTTGAAACGTCTTCAGGGACAACTCCTAGTATATACAGTCCTATATACAGCTCCTTTCCTTCCTCAAGTACTTCACTTGCATGCAGAATCACCAGTGGTATCACTATGTAAAAATCTGTAGCACTGGCCTATTACAGTCAGGGACTTACAGCCCTTATACTTGTAGGATGTAGAGTGACACCACTAACCTATTTTCTCCTGTGGTCACTGGTCCGACTCCGAGCACCACCTCCTCTTCAGGCCCCGCCAGCCCTCCTGGCTGCTGCAGCCTCTTTCACTAGCCTTCCCGGCTACTTCACCACAGTCCTCCTGACTGACATTCCCCAGTCCTCCTGACTGACATTCCCCAGTCCTCCTGAGGCCTCGTACACACGACCGAGGAACTCGGCGGGCGAAACACATCGTTTTCCTCGTCAAGTTCTTGTTAGGCTTGTCGAGGAACTCGACAAACCAATTTTCTCCATTCCCGTCGAGGAAAAAGAGAACATGCTCTCTTTTTGGCTCGTCGAGTTCCTCGTCAGTTTCCTTTACACACGACCGGTTTCCTCGGCAAAAAAAGTCTCCCACCAAGTTCCTTGATGAATTCTGCCGAGGAAACCGGTTGTGTGTATGAGGCCTGACTGACATTCCCCAGTCCTCCAGACTGACACTCACCAGTCCTCCCAGACCGACTCTCAGGAGATTTCCCGGACCTGCTGACTCTCTCTCCTGCTGTCCCCACACCTGCTCCCATGCATCCAGGCAATGATTCATCTGTGTATTATAGAGAGTCCCTCCAGCATCCATGCCCCAGTCCCAAGGTCACCCCCCCAGACTAGAGGGAACCCTCAATGGCCACTGACAGCCCCCTTAGCACTCCATCTTTCACCTGACTGCCCCTGCTGGCATGACCTAAGAGTATTTAAGAGGTGCCAGCCCCATGCCAGCCAACTTGCTGGGGATTGGCTGGGGCCCTCCTCAATACTCCAATTAGATCCTCCTAGACTCAACCCTCTACTTCTGGAAGCCTCTCCAAGGTTCCAGAGAGGGGGGGGAGTTGCTAGAAGTGCTGCTTGATGAGTCATCCAGCCTCCCTTAATCACTCATCCCTGACCCAGATTCAAGATAAATGTACCTACTCTACAGCTTACGAAAACTATCTACACCTAGCACACTAGCTAGAGGGTGCTACACTGGCATACAGCCATGGCATCTGTCAGCCTGTTATTGATTTGTGCTGGTCGAGGCAATACACAAATACCTGTGATTCCCAGGCAAAGAAATACTATTTTTCAAGACAGCGTATGGCCTCTACCCCCATGTTCATGAGTCCTTACATTTTATCCCTGTAACACCAGAACAAGAAATGTGGAGAACGCAGGGCCACTGAAATAGAGAAGCACAGACAGCATAACTCGACAGAGGTTCTAATCCTTCCACAATTTACTAAAGATGGTTAAAGCTTTGTTGCTGTCTTTGTTGAAAATTGTGATATTTCTTGTCACCGTCTGTTTTCGTTACAATCCATCATTAGGACAGGAGGTGAGGGGAAATCTCCTCAATATAAAACAAAACAGAGGTTCTAATCTCTTCCTGTTCTCTTCAAAGGGTAAAGCTGAACTTCAGGAATTATCTGTATTGCATACACAAGTTGCTTGCTCAGCACTGCCACCTATAGAACTCCTTGTATTTTTCCAGTAAGTACAAGGCATAGTCTGATTGGATGGGGTGGGCCACTTTGCCTCTCCACCTCATCCAATCAGAAAACACCTGTATTTATTTTTAAAAATACACAGTGGTTTATAAATGGCGGATGTACTGACTTCCTGTGCTCTGTGTGCATAGAAGAAGTTGCTTGCACAGATCCCCAGCAGGATGGCTATTATTGTGTTAGCTCTGACTACTACAGTGACTTCCAGCTTCCCCAGCAGTCCATCAGGTATATGCATACTTACATTTTGCCAAGCTGAATTAAATATGCAATAAAGATTATTTCTAATACATGACTTTAAAAAAAAAAAAAAAAAAAATTGCGGCTAGAGTGTGACTAATACATGAAGAGTATTTTTTCCATTTTTAAATGCTCCTGTCCAGTTAGTATCATATATTATAATAGTTCTTAATAGATAACAAAATTGTACATCTCACGAATACTTTTACTTTTCCAAGGAGAAAACTTCAAAATAGGCTTAGCCCTCGCATCTTATGCGTTATCCCTTCTAGTCATCTTGATGTATTTTAGGAAAATATTTGATAATCTCCTGCACACTGGTAGTGTTGCAATGCTATTTGAATTCTGTATTTTATCTGTTGAATTTTGTGTGCCTTTACGCAGTGCACTGACAGTACAAATAAATAAATTCTTAATAGACAAGCTGATAATTAAATTAGCTGATTGACTGCCTGCTAGTATGAATAGTACATCTACCACCTACAGCCTGGCACATCTCCACCTATGACTGATGTTTGGGCAGTCTCTGTATCACAAATAAGGGCCAGATTCAGGTACAATTCCGGCGGCGTAACGTATTGCATTTACGTTACACCGCCGCAAGTTTTACAAAGCACTTGCCTGTAAACTTGCGGCGGCGTAGCGTAAATCCCTCCGGCGCAAGCCCGCCTAATTCAAATGGGGCGTGGATCATTTAAATTAGGCGCGTTCCCGCGCCGAACTGACTGCGCATGCTCTGTTTTGAAATTTTCAGCCGTGCTTTGCGCGAAATGACATCGCACCGACGTGATTTTTTGAACGTCGACGTGAGTTACGTCCTTTACTATTCACGGACGACTTACGCAAAAAAATTTTTTTTTTTAAATTCGAAGCGGGAACGACGGCCATACTTTAACATGGCAAGTCTAAAGATAGGCCAAGAAATAGCAGCTTTATCTATACGCCGGGAAAAGCCGACTAGCGACGACGTAAGAGAATGCGACGGTCGCGCGTACCTTCGTGAATCGCCGTAAACAGCTAATTAGCATACCCGACGCGGAAACTCCACCCAGCGGGCGCCGAAGTATTACACCTACGATCCGAAGGCGTACAAAGCCGTACGCCTGTCGGATCGAAGCCAAAAGCCGTCGTATCTTGGTTTGAGGATTTTAAAATAAAGATACGACGCAGCAAATTTGAAAGTACGCCGGAGTATCAGTAGATACGCCGGCGTACTCTCACTGTGAATCTGGCCCTTAGGCCCCGTACACACAAGAGGATCGATCCGCTGAAATTTATCCGCGGACCGGTTTCAGCGGATAGATCCCCTGGTGTGTACAACCCAGGGGGATTTTTTTCAGGCCGATGGATTTCCAGCGGATCAAAATTTCTTAGCATGCTAAGAAATCGATCCGCTGGAATCCAGTCCAGCGGATTGATCCGCTGGTCTGTACAGACTCACCGGATCAATCCGTCTGATTCCATCCCTCGCATGCGTCGTAATGATTCGACGCATGCGTGGAAGTCCTTATATTACAGCGTCGCGCACGTCGCCGCGTCATCATCGTGGCGACGGCGCGACACGTCACCGCGAAGGGGAATTCCGCGGGGATTTTGATCTCATGGTTAGTACAACCATGAGATCAAAATCCGCCAGAGGATTTATCCGCGGAACCGGTCCTCCGGACCGCTTCCGCGGATCGATCCTCTCGTGTGTACTAGGCCTTAGTGTTCACTGAGCAAAATAACTTCAGGCCTTAAATCTTATCAAAGAATTTTCGTACGAATTTCGCACTGTTAGTGGGCTGCAGCAGCAACAGCCGGTTCTTGTGCGGCAATCAAATTTGAGGAATCCGACATTTTGGAATTTTTTTTAAAAACAAACGATTTTCTGATCAATGATGGGAGAATCGTGCGAGAAATGTTACAGAAAAAAAAATACGCATGTGCAAGAAAAGAATATTCCCAGAAAGAAAGGAATATTTCAGGAGAGAAAAGAATATTCTCGGCAACATGAAGGTTTGGTCGGCCGAATTTCGAAAATCAATGGTGGCATCATCGGATCACAAAAAAACGAACTTTCTGATTTTGAAAATTATTTTTTTTTCGAAAATTTGACCGTGTATGGCCTACTTTATGCATACTTGAGTTTAAATATGCTGCTTTTATAAGCATTTGAGTTTTTTTTTCCTCTGCCTCTAAACTCTAAACCCTCCAAGTTAACCCAACATCAACATCAATTGTGCGTTCAGGAGAGGAGCTTTTGATACAAAATGCCTAAACGTGGGTAAACGCGTCCAATAGGAGCTTTTAGCGCTTGAGCGTTTTTCATTTTAATGGCCAGACTAAATTAATATTCTGGCCAATGAAATGAATAATTACCCAAGCACTAAAAAAACTGAGAAGTGGATTGGCTTACTAAGGAATGTTCCTACAATTGATTCATATGGCATACTAGCCTAACCACAAGAGTGGTAGGCAATTATATTTGGTGAGTCTCCATCTGATAGGAGCGGGTCTGATGTGACACACACAGTGGTGGATCGCTTATGGTGTTTTTTTCCTAATTAGGACAGCACTGGGAATTACTTACATATTTTTTTCATTGGATAAAGAGGACTGTTATGGGACTTTTTTTTTTTTTTAATCTTTTTAGAATATGGTTTACATTTTTTATATCATTGTATAAAACAAACAAAAAACAAAAAAAAACAAACATGTCATACTTACCTCCACTGTGCAGTTCGTTTTGCATAGAGTGGCCCCGGTCCTTCTCTTCTGGGGTCCCTGAGCGGCGCTGGTGGCCAATTAAGTGTCCAAGTTGGAGAAGCTCCCGAGTCCCGCATCTGTGTCCATGCATGCAGAATGCAGGACTCGGCCCCGCGTGAGCCAGTGTGAGCCAATGACTGCATAGAATGCATCAAGGTGAAAAATCATGAGGGTTTACAACCCCTTTAATATTCAGCACGTGTTACTGTTGTGCTACTGAGAATATTTCTAGAACAAATATTTCTGTGTGTGCACCTTGGTATATAGAATTTATTCTCACTTGTTTTGCTATTTATGTTTATAAGTAGCAGCATTGATTACAAATATTGGATTCTTTTTCTCATTATCATTTTGAGCGTGGGAGATCTTTATTATATACAATAGGAGGTGCATGTAGAAAGTCCTCTACAACATCAACTCTGTAGCCAGTTACAAATCCCTTAAAAAAATGACCACTGAGATATCTGTAGCTGCTACAAAGTTGCTAGTGTGAAATGAACCTAAGAATTGCATTGCAACCCTCCAGATGTTTTATTCTTTCCCAGCTGGTTAAAGGGGGTGATCTACATATGGGTCAGTCCTGTTTCATTTCTGTAAATTAGTGGAGGATCAATACCTGCACACAAAGATGTTTGGAATATGTTTGTATGCAGTAATAAAACTTCATCTAGGTTCACGCTAGCTGTGCTGCCCTTATGCAGATGCATGGCGATGCCATTAATTCTTAATGGTGCCCCCATGCATCTGCTAACGTGCACTCAGGTGCATGCAGTAGTGTGTGCCAAAGCCTTCTGCAGGTTGAAAATGCTTGTTTATTATCCCTGGAGAACCGCTACACTGACAAGTTCCGATCCAGTCATTGAAAGTGATGCTGGAGGCACATGTAGACAATCCCATGTTGGCACACACTTTTTGCACAATTTCACAATTTCCACTATTTTTTTATTAGCATGGAAGAGATGCAAATAGTGTGAATTTTTTTCCCGAAAGCTGAACACCAGGAATTCAGCCACTTTGTAAAATGTGCAGGCATACTATGAGTTAAGTCCAATGAGGTGTATGCCACCTTAAGGACTTATTTCTTTAATTTACATCTAACCGACCGTGTGTACGGCCTAGCGGACAGGTTTCCAGCGGACACAAGTTTCTTAGCAAGCTAAGAAACTTGTCCGCTGGAAACATGTCCGTTGGACATGTCCGATGGTTAGTACACCTAATCGGACATGTCCGCTGGTTATGACGTGTAACCAGCGTCCCTAAATCCCACGCATGCGTCAAATTGATTCGACGCATGCGTGGAAGCATTGCACTTCCGTGTTTGAGAACGTTGGTGTCTTCTACGTCACCGCGTTCTCTGTACGCAGGGATTTTGGTCTGATGGTGTGTACACACATCAGACCAAAAGCTCCCAGAAGACATGTCCGATGAAAACGGTCCACGGACCGTTTTCATCGGACATGTCTCCTCGTGTGTACGGGGCCTTAGGCCTAAGTAACACAGAACGTAAGAATCCATGCCCCATATGATATCTCTGTTTATCCACGTGAGCATACACCCGCACTGGTGTTCTTTGAATCCCTATGTGGATAAACACATTTCTGCCATTTGGGATGCAGCAGCTGCACATACACAGCCGCTGTTCCCAATATGACATCTGTGTAAGTGCAGGTAAACAACCTTGGGGTGTAGTGTTAGCTATGCTTCCAATTCCATAAAACTGTCAGATGCAGATAAAAGAGATAAGTCCACAAGGTGGCATTCACCTTCTTCTACTGAAAGCGGAGTTCCACCAAATATTTTTTTTTAAAGTCAGCAGCTACAAATATTGCAGCTGCTGACTTTTAAAATATGGACACGTACCTGTCCCTGGTGCCCGCGATGTCGGCACCCAAAGCTGATCTGTTCCTCGGCTCTCGGGTGCTGGCGCCGCCATCTTCGGTAAGGGAATCAGGGACCACTTCCTGGTTCCGTACTGCGCATGCGCGAGCCACGCTGCGCAATCTGAATGGTTCCTGCTGTCTTCTCTGACCTGTGTTTCTCACAGAAGACAGCGGGGGGACGGAGGAGGCGCTGGACATGGCATAGATATCAGCGGATATCTATGCCCGGAAGTGGGAGCAAATACCTGTATAAGACTTTGGAAGTTCCATTTTTGGGTGGAAGTTGGCTATACACAGAGTGAATTTTGGGCAGTTCCTAATGAACTGGCAAAAATAAAGCCATAGGTGGCACCTGACCTTATATGAAAATCATAGAAACAGGGCTAAAAAATTGTTGGCTGAACAGTGGCTTTATCCAGATGCAGCCATTGTTCGGGTATTCTGACCGTTGCGGGTCCTGGCTGTCTGGATACAATAGCCTGGCATGGCATATTTCTCACCCAATGGGGAATCTTGAGTGGCTAACCTTAGTGACATTAGAGTGTACATCTTGGAAATGGAAGGAGCAGAATCAAGAAAACATTTGTCTGAATGACCTTATGAACATCTACGGGAATGTAGAAGGGTGTTTCCTGCATTTGACGTGCACTGCAAACACATACCAGCAGATTCCTATTTACTTCAATGGTGCAGTATGGATAAAAGTTCTGACGCCACATTTGACCTGCATTTTTTTTAACGCATGAAACACTGTAGACTGTGTTTTGGGTTTAAGCACATGTTGATGGAGTGCTATGTTCAAATACATAAGACAGCAACAGCTTCGCAGCGAGACAAAAATGATCCCCCTTGACACATTCAACATGCAGTGCTCTGCCATCCATATGCTACCCCAGTGTTTCTCAACTCCAGTCCTCAAAGGCGCCCCAACAGGTCATGTTTTCAGGCTGTCCATTATTTTGCAGAGGTAATTTGATCAGTTTCACTGCCTTAGTTATTACCACAGCCGTTTCATCTAAGGGAAATCCTGAAAACCTGACCTGTTGGGGCGCCTTGAGGACTGGAGTTGAGAAACACTGTGCTACCCATACAAGTGAATGAGGCTTTTCTGCAACAGTGAGGCCTCGTACACACGACAGAGTTTCTCGGCAGAATTCGGCGAGAAACTTGGTCAGAGCCTGATTCTGCCGAGAAACTCTGTCGTCTGTACACTTTCGGCCCGATGGAGCCGCCGAGGAACTCGTCGAGGAAATAGAGAACATGTTCTCTATTTCCTCGTTGTTCTATGGGAGCTCTCGGCCCGCCGAGCTCCTCGGCGGCTTCAGGGCTGAACTGGCCGAGGAACTCGATGTGTTTGGCACGTCGAGTTCCTCGGCCGTGTGTACGGGGCCTGAGCCATACGTTAGGCCCATGTTTGCGGTGCAAAATTCAGTTGTCACAAAAAGAGCAAGAAAAAACAGGTATTCAGGTGGCAACAGTACCACCCCCCGAACGCATCTGTGCATTTCTGTGAAAAGCGATCCACTACAAAGCGCTTAGTTTGCTAATCAGTACTTGCAATGTTGGAAGCAGGTGTGGTCATTTTAATTTTTTTTGAGAGTGTGATAACTGAGATTTCTGAAATCGAAATACTTTTTTTGAGTGATAAAGAAGAGTTATTTATGCTAGGAAAGTATTTTTTGGTCTGTATATTATCATTATTAATTGAATTCAAATATATTAAAGCGGAGCTCCACCCAAAAATGGAACTTCCGCCAGATGACCCCCTGACATGCCACATTTGGCATTTAATTTTTTTGAGGGAGGAGCGGGCACCCAGCTAACACTTCCTCCCCTGGCTCTGCAGCGCCGGAAGGAAGTTCACCTCTCCCCCCTTTCTACCTGCAATCTTCTGGGACACGTCACAGGTCACAGAAGATTCATTAGGTGTATACATAGATAAATGATTGTGTCTTTTTTGTTATCAGTGTAAAATGTATACATAGATCACGACATTGTAATTGTTTTACTGCGGAATGCACGATGAAAGTTCAGATGTTATCACTGTAGCTTTCCTTCCCCTGTCACAACGACTTATTACTTACCTTAGAAGAAGTGGCTTCTATCCAATCAGATGTCATCCTCTACGGTGCATAAGGCTCTGCTACTTTTTTGTACAATGTAGTAAAATAGTTGTATTTTAACCTGATTCTTTCCATTGTGTATACCAGCTGTACCTGTTCTGAGACAATTGAAACAGATGTAACAGAAGGCAGGTACCAAAAGCAGAAATATAGAGTTCAGAACATAATCCTAGGAATTCAATAAAATGTTTCTATCTTTTACATCTCCTAATTCGAAAAAATTAATTCATTTATGATCTATAATGTCTACAATGTCTATAAAATGATTACTAACAAACATGTTACCGTGCCTGGAACAGATATTTCAGATTGATGACATTAAATAACTTTGCACCCAGTTCTCCTGATCTATCCCCTCTTTTTTTTATGTGTTTCTAGAATGCAGGCCTTTCCTATTGGCTAGTACCCTTGGCTGCTAAGATGGCCCCTGCCATCTAGAGTCCTTGGTTTCTAGGGTGCAGGCAGCCTCTACCACCTAGCACCCTTGGTTGCTAGGATGCAGTCAGCCTCTATCATCTAGCACCCTTGGTTGCTAGAATGCAGAGGGCCCCTGTCTCCTAGTGTTCTTGGTTGCTATAATGCAGGCGGCCACTGCCACCCAGCATCATTGGTGACTAGGATGCAGATGGCCCCTGCCACCTAGTGTCCTTTGTTGCTAGGATGCAGTCAGCCTCTGCCACCTAGCATCCTTGGTTGCTGGGATGCAGAGGGTGCCTTCCACCCAAAATCCTTGGATGCTAGGATATACGTGGCCCCAGCCCTTGGTTTGCTAGGATGCAAGCAGCCCTTGCCACCTAGAACAGCTTTTATTATATTGAATTATACATTATTGTCAAAACAACCTGTGGCTTGAAAAGATTATTGTACTGAATATTTTTAGTTATGATTATGAATAGAACAGACAGTGTTACTGTGATAGAAGTAATTTTCCAGACTCATACTTTTCCCATGCTGTCTATGGACTTATGATGATGATGACTTTTCATACACACCAGATTTGGACACTTTATAATGAATGATCATTCCAGAGCATTGCACAGAGACAATTCCCATGTATATGCCATGGATAGGGAATGGTGAGGGCAGTGCTGTAGAAAACCCCTACCATCACCCAGGGAATAATAATTGTCATTTCTGATATAGTATAGGTCCCATTTGAAACGAGGAGCCCTACAATTTTTTTTAATCCCCTGTTGCCATCAATACACCACTATAGATTGTAAATGGAGAGTACAAAACATTTAGGTTTCTATTAGCTTAGTTTTATTGTAGCAAGCACCTGATTTATAGTTGGGTTCTACTTACTTGGAAGAATCACTGTATTGTATATTTCCTTTAGATTTTAGACCTAATTGTAAATGCCAGATGACGGTGTAAGGCCGGCCATAGACAGTTCGATGTCTATGTGGGCAGGCTGAAAGTGTGGGCAAGCTGAATGTACCAAGTTGATCAATCGATCAACTTAGGTACAACCAGCCTGCCAGATTTACATGAAATTATCACTAGTGGCTGCTATAGCCACTAGAAATAATCCCTGATTTCCTGTAAGTTACATGTGACCACTCTGCTTTTTGGGGGATGATCTGTATTGGGGTGCGGAGGTGTCAGGATACCAGCCTGGGAATCCTTTGGGGCCTTCTCTACTTGATGGAAAAGTTTGGTTCAGACTGTTCCATACCCATACATATTGACCTGGTAATTTTGCTAATAATGTAAATTTGTTTGTGTGTTTTTTTCTTTCCCCTTCCCCGTTCTTTCCCCCTGTAATTAATGGGGGGAAGGGGGTAGGGGGGATATTTGTAAAAACATTTAATATTTTTGTAAATCTCTCCTAGCTACAACAGAACCTCTGAAGAAGACCCATTTAAAAACTAACTTGCCGCTGGGTTTATTAGAAGCCTAACTTCAGCCATTTTTTCAGTTTTGGATAAAGTAGGAAAGTGTTAAAAGTTTTTATTTCTGTCTGTAACCTCACAGAGATATTTTCCCTCACTTCCTGTCCATGAGACACCCGTTCAAAAAATGGGAGGAGTTGTTGCCACCGGACAGGAAGGCACAGACAGCAATTTTAAACATTGTGTCTCACAAGTTCTAACCCTTTCTCTATCTTATAAAAGTGTATATTTTTTACCCCATTCCTGTCCTGTCAGGAAGTGAGGTGCTAATAAAAACCTGTCAGAGGCTAGTTTACTGTCCTTTAGGCTTTAGGGGAGCCGGACTGTGACCAATCGGAGTAAAGATTGTCCCAGCATCAGAGGGAATAGAAAATGACTCTTGGTGGCCAGTGGGAGTAAAAAAAATACATAACGCCTATGGTCAGTATTAAAAAGAATAATGCTCCATTATTGGTATTAGTGTGAAAGATAGAACTCCATCATAAGTGTCCGTGGGAAGAATAGTGCTCCATTGGGAGTGTCAGTGGAAGGAATAATGCCCCATCATTAGTGTAAATTGGAGGAAAAATAGCCCACTATTTCTGTCACCAGAGAGTGCCTTATTGTTGGTGTCAGAGGGAGGAACGGTGCTCCAAGGGCCAGATAGGGTCAAGCAAAGGGCCACATTTGGCCCCCAAGCCGCACTATAGAGACCACTCTTCTAGCATATTGCCCAGTGCCAGATTACATTTTGTGGCGGAGCCTAGGCTGTCAAAACCTTAGGGCACCTCTTGCAGTTTTCTGGAGGTTTCTTGTACCTGTGCTCTAGTAGGATAACATTGAACTAAGTAGTGTGCATGTTGGTCGCTTGTGGGAGGGGCCTACTCACTCTGCTCATGGGGGTACCTTTTCTTGTGTACATGCTCATTAATGCCTGTGACCAGGCAAGGCTCCGGGCCTTGTAAAAGTCAACAAAGAAAGAACATGTGAAAGAACATTAAGGTGATACCCTTACTTAGAGATGAGCTGTACACCGTGTGCAGGTGCATAACATACAGAGTTCCTCTGTGAAGTTTTCTGTACCATATCACTGCACGCCTTCCCGAATGCAATATTTAGGAAGGCATACCGCTTAGTCTGTGCCCTGATCAACCAGTTTAGCATACCTCTGCCACCACACTCCTAGTGACAGAATGGGGTCCTGCCGTGCACCAAGTTAAGACCTCATGCGTGCACTTAATTATCTCCTTCAGCTCTCCCGTACCATGTGGCTAAATGTATGGGTTCTCCGTACCGTGAATTCAATTCCGATTGCTTTTGGGGAACTGAATGCTAGGGAAGAAGTCAGAGCACCAACCCCCTCGCTACCAGAGGACCTGTCACCTACGCCAAATTCTACTCTATCTGGCTACTATGTATTCCCACCAGTCTAAGACCCGGTTCACACTGGGGCGACTCGTCAGGCGACACAGCCGCCTGACAAGTCACGTCCCATTGTAGTGAATGGAACCCTTCTAATAGGAGCGACGCAAGTCGCTCCGACTTAGAAAAAGGTTCCTGTACTACTTTGGGGGCGATTCGGCGCGACTTGCATTGACTTCAATACTGAAGTCATTTTGCAAGTTGCCTCTCAAGACGCCTTGAGATCGCCTTGCCGAGTCGCCCCCAAAGTCGTGTCGCCTGTGTGTGAACCGGCTCTTGGGTACCCATAGCAATGACACACATTCTCCATCCTTCTGCTGAGTTAACCCTTTGTAGTTGCCTTCCGTTCCTTCCTCTTCAACCCTGTGTGTGCTTTACAGGCCCTGTTATTCTGATATGCCATATACCTTCATGCACCCCTTTGAAAAACTTCAGACCAGTTATGAAACAGTTGATAACCTTTACTGAAACAGTCTCAGAACCTAGCCTAAAAAGTGCAGAACACTTAGGCTGCCCAGACATAGCATTGTAGTTAGTAGTCCATAATTGGCAAAGTCCTTAATGAGGTAGATTCCTGTGCGGGCAGTTCACGGGTTGCTGCAGGTTACATCTTCTCAGGCAAACTCTCACTGTTTTCCCATGAGGTCCCTCCCTCCCTCTGAGCCCGGCCTTTATGTAAGCCAAACAGGGTGGAGGGCAGAACCCAAAAAGCTAGAGCAAAAATGCAGAACCTGTGTTAACCCTTCCCCCCCAAAAAACAAAAAACGAACAAATGGACTAATTCATTGTCTCGGAATGAAAGTTAGAAAATATGTTTTGCTTGGTTATGCAGAAATAGGGAGACTCAAAATCCAGCTTACCATCTCTCCTTCTGCATTCCTGTAACTACTGATCCCAGCTCCACTTGCCTGCAAAATGCTAGCACCCCCTGGCTGCTCTTACTCCCAGTCCTCCCGACTGACTCTTTGCCCCAGTCCTGCCCGACTGGCACACACACCTTCCAGGGCACGGTTAGATGAAGATTTGGCACAACAAGGTCTTCAAGAAAGCACTGACTGTCATATCCCTTGTCTTGTCCTGTCCCTACACCATGCTGATCTACTCACTGTGTCTGCTTTACTCCTTCCCGCTGCCCCTCCACTGCCTTCTGTGTTAAGTTCTTTTCAGGCCAGCATTCTTGAGCTCCCAGCCCGAGGTAGAACCCCTCCCCGGCAGGGGTCCCTCAAGGTCCACCGACAGTCTCTCCTCAGCACTGCTTCTCCATCTTCCACCCGACTCTGCCTTTCTGGCATGTTTATGGGTTATACCAGTTCCCTGCCAGCCCACTTCTGGTGATTGGCTAATAAAAGGTGTGGCTCAGCCCCCCACCGCTCCCTCACTGGAGGCAAAGAGCTGGGAAAGCCACCACTTTTGTGCACATCGCTGGATCAAGATTGGGCTCAGGTAAGTATTTAGGGGAGGCTGACTACTTTTTTAACCTTAATGCATTAAAAAAAAACTGCCTTTAGAACCTTAATAAATCGTCATTGTAATTTTTCTTTCAAGATAAAATAAGTATTGTTTTGATCCGTTTGTCCTTAAATGGCATTAGGCCCCTAGGCTGGTGCCTAATCAGTAATCCATTACCGATATTGCAGTACATCCACCTGGAGTGGCCGGTTCATAAGGGGCGCCGCCCCCCTAGTTTGCATGCAGCGATGCATTCGGGGCACCGGACTAATAGGTTTCTATGAGTTTTTTTTTCTCCAAGCCACACGATTAGAGCCGGAGGCTCTAATTGGCTTGAAAAAGGTTGGACTTCTGCTATTGTCTTTTGGCTTCTCCTCCCGGACAATAAGGACAGGAGGCGGATCGGGTTGGCTGGGAGGAGAAGCTAAGGAAGCAGTGGAGGGGCTGAGTGCAGGGGACTGTAGAGGGGTGGTTGTGGGGGGAAACCATGAAGGGCTGAGTGTGGATCTGGGGGGGGGGGTTTGTTTGCTACCTCCCCAAAATGTTTGGCACCGACCGCCACTTATATCCACTATAAGCCCACAAAGTTAGAATGGACATATAAATCTACTCAGAAATATGCAATATATCTAAAAAATGTAAATAACCATTGGATTGCACTAGTCTTTCTTTGATTTCAATGCTCTGATAAATGATTTTTCAGAAATACATTTTATCAAAAGTCTAATCATGTATTACTTTGCTGCAATAACTGGTGCATAACAATATGAAATGACCGACTCTTCTGACCCCCTACGGGTGACCTTTGCTGTCTAGACAAGAAGAGCACTGCAGAGGGAGTCCTGGTGTGATAGAACAGAACATTTTCGGTTCATATATCAAAGTTTACATGTCTGGCTCTTGTTGACCCTTACATAGAAAAAAAGAATTGTGCACTTTACTTAAAATCCCTTGTGAGTGCCGCCTGCTTTTTGTCATTGCTTCTATATTGTTTTCATATGTCTTCAAGTTCCTGTTGTTCTTCTGGGTCCATTAGCATTGGCTTTGATTGCTGGAAGTCTCCATAGCTTTCATGTCTCTGTGTGCATGAAAATCCTCTTATCATTGAGCCCTTATCTCCGTAATTCTGTATCCCTGGAAAGTGAATTGTAGCCACCACCACAGTGCACACAGACTGAAAGAAACAGGAGTTGACATAGACTAACATAAGTAGTCCTTTTTTCAATAATCCTATTTTTTATTTCCAATCATGGTGCTTCTTGCCTTTAAAGAAGATATTTGTGTGCGCCCAGCAGTCTTTGTCTGTTTTAAGTACCGGCAGAGAGCTCTGCCAGAGCGTAGTTGACCTCTCTGAGCATTTACTATGAAGTCTCACGCTCTTCTGTTAATGAAGAATACTCTTTAACAAGCTGTCAAAAATCCTGCAAAGCCAAAATACACTGGGAAATTATTAAATGGCATTTGCACCTTTGGAAAGGAAGTGGAAAACTTGGGATGCCCCTTAGTGGTGGCCGACAGTAAAGATGCTGCATTTGCAAACCTCTATTTGGCAGTGAATACAATGGCTTTCTATTACATATGCAGTTTTCTTCTGGAACAAAGACCAAAAGTGTGGCATGTTCCTGACCACTAGAGCAGCACCCTCTTAGTTGAATGGCTGAGATCCCAGAGGAGGCGGCACACATCAGTCCTAAAAAAGTTTACTGTGTTTTCAGTAGGAGTTGTATACTTATTCAGTATGGGCACACAGCTCTGTGTTTACTGGGGAAGACCTGTTGTAAGATTACGTACTATCATCAGTGCTTTCTACTTTTTAAAATTTAAAATTTTTTTTACAGTAATATTAATAAGCAAGTTGTGTTTATAATAAGTTAATTGCTGACCGTTCTTGACTCCTTCAGCATAACAACCAATGATACTGTGTGGTCTAGCTTGAGCTTACTGAGCTGCAGCTTCAATGCTGCTCTCTCTACCAAGTGCCGTCTGAGGTGTTCACCTCATTTTGCCTCAGTTCCATCCCCCCCCCACCAAGTGACGCCTGAGTTGGTAATCTCACTTTGCCTCAATGCTGCACTTTCTACCAAGTGCCGCCTGAGGTGGTCACCTCATTTTGCCCTGTCCCCCCACCAAGTGCCACCTGAGGTGGTAATCATACTTTGTCTCAGTTCCTCGCACCACCAAATGCCACCTGAGGTGGTCACCTCACTTTGTCTAAGTGCCACCTCCCACAATTGCCACCTGACGTGGTCAGCTCACTTTGCCTCAGTGGTGCGCCTCACCAAGCGCCTCCTGAGATGATCACCTCACTTTACCTCAGTACCCTCTCTCCCCCCACCAAGTGTTGCCTGAGGTGGTTATTTCACTGTAGCTTATTGGCAATATGCCCAGATTATAACTTCTAGGAGATAAATGCATGTAGAAGATGCAACTGCCTTGGGCTCAGTTAAGTCTCAGCATTGCATTATTATTGGTCTCAATTCACTATGCTATGACTTTTGAGGTTTTTTTTTAACATACAACTGTCAGATTCTGATTTGCCTTTATTTCTGAAAATAGAAGCCATTATAACAAACATTGATTGGTATAGCCCAGTGAATTGAGGTTCATGTCTATGTCCTGTACATCCATTTTACCTTTCCTGTAGATTTACAGTGTGGCAACAGTGTCTGGATCACAAAACTGGCTAAACAGAATGACAAATCTTTTAGCAAATAAGGCCTCATTCACACAGACACATAGACCTGTGCATCAGTGAACAGATGTTTGTTTTTTCACCCAAAAACCGCACATATATGTACGGATGAGCAGCTCTGGACACAGACATATTTTATACAGGATGTGCATTGATTTATTTACAGGCTGTTAGACCCAGCTGTAAGCTACTCCGGGCACATAACATTCACCTCCTCACAAATGTACAGGTCTATGGACCCATGGAATGAACCCCTAGACTGCTTATAATTGTTTTTCAACTGTGTGTTTAACTGTTTGCCACAACTTTAGTTTTAAAGTGATTGTAAACACATAACTTAAAAAAAATAACAAACATGTTATACTTACCTGCTCTGTGCAATGGTTTTGCACAGAGAATCCCCAATCTTCCTCTTCTTGTGTCCCCTGATGGCACTATTGGCTCTCCCCAAGTGCCCACTATAGCAAGCCAACTGCTATAGGGGCACTAATATGGGTTTGCTCCCCAGCCGACTCTGTGTGTCCATAGATACACTGAGTCTGGCTTGGCCCCACCTCTTCATCACTGGCTGTGATTGACAGCAGTGGAAGCCAATGGCTCCTGCTGCTGTCTCTGAGCTATGAGGAGTGAGAAAGCTGGGAGAGCTTCTGCTCTTTGTGCACATCACTGGATCGAGATCAAGCTCAGGTAAGTATAAGGGTAGGTTGGGGGGGGGGAGCTGCACTTTTTAACCTAAAAGCAGAGAATGCATTAAGGTAAACACCCTTCTGCCTTTAGAACCACTTTAAAGGATAATTGTACCCCAAGAGTGAAGGTCACCTGGTCAAGTATTTACTTCTCTCCCCATTTAAGCAAGCTTCACTGTGTGGTTGTGCCTGAGGCTGCACAGCCTTTATGCTGAAAGGATCCCTATAGTCATCTTTATTCTGTGTGTGCACAATGTGGCCCTTATTCATTCCTGTAGGGGGCCATACTCATGGCAGCTCCAGCGATCTTGCTGAGTATGCCTTTCTCCATTGGAATGAATTCAGCCATGGTGTACATGTGCAGCATGAAGACAAGCCAGCAGGAAAGCTTTTTGAAGGCTGAGTGGCTTTGGGTGGAGGTGCACAATGTAGATGACTGGAATTGGGGGAAAAGGTAATGGGGGAATGCATTAAAGGATAACTTGTTCCAAAGGCAGTCCTTTAAGTAAACTCATGGGTTCAGCTCACCTTGCAAGATGAGGCTAGGTCTGTGCTTGTTTTATCTTCTGAGAGGACAAGAGTCCTCAATACCCAAGCGCTCTGTTATGCTTTTTAAACTACAACTTCCGTGGTTGATATTTGACTCGCCTTCTCCTGACCTCTGACTTCCTATTAGCTAGTGGGGCCTTCTCCCGACCTCTGACTTCCTATTAGCTAGTGGGGCCTTCTCCCGACCTCTGACTTCCTAGTAGCTAGTGGGGCCTCTCATGGACACATGGCAAATGCATTAGGCAATAGGCACCTTATTCAGTTATTGTCATAATATGACACGAGCCATTTTCTGATGTGCTGACTCTGTCATCTTTTGACATAGTAATGTATTGTGACCTTGCCTTGTTTGAATAGATTGAAACCCATTGTACATCCATTTTGCCAGTTAAAGAACAAATCTTAGGGGGTAAATTGGTCTTTTTCCCCGTTGTTTACCATGTTATAAACAGACACCAGAAGTCTCTGACAGTGTCTCCCCTTCCTCCACTGCTGCATAAATATGCATGCTCAGCTGAGAGATGTGTATGGAGCTGCCACAGATAAGGAAGCCCGAGGGCAATCAGATCATGCATGCCTGTTCATCTGCTCTGTGATTTGGCCAGTCTGAAAATCTGAGTGCTGACTAGGGAAGAGATAAGCTGTTGGATCTCTTGCTGACATTCCATCTACTTTCGCTGAATATTTTAATTCTTGATATTTAATTACGTTAAGCATAAAAAAAAACCAAAAAAAAAAAACCTGCAATACTTTTCTGTAAGATGCCATTAGCCATTCCATCAAAATGTTGTGTAAAAAGTGGTCTGTCTGTGGTGAATAACACAATAACATTCAGCATTGCATGTGTGGGGTTTAACAGTTTCATTAGTGTAATGTCTAGCTCATTGATCTGAAAGGATCGGCTTTGTGATGGACGGGCAATAAGGGACTTTCCTAGACTGGAATTATGCCTCCATTTGTTCACAAGCAGGTCCGTTGCTTTATTTCCCTGGAGTGCCAGTAATCTGGGAGAAAAAGTTTTTCTATGTATAGGATAGAATGGAGGTAACTATGCACTAGGAAGGGTGTGCTTTAACTTTCCCCATAATAATCAGGTTATCCTTCATTTCTTTTTCATTTGAATGTTGTCATATTATAGTCATGCTGGAGATTGTATGGCAGATATTCAGTTGAAATGGCAGGGACTGGCATGGAACTTGAACAGGGGTATTAGCAGTGGAGTGTGGTACCGTGTTAGGTACAGTATGGGCAGTAGTAGGAAAGTAAAAATGTAGGCCATATTTTTCAGGTAGCTACCTGAAGCAAGCTTTCCAAAAACGCATTTGGGTAGATTTAGTAAAATTAGAGAGAGACAAATCTAGTGCAGCTTTGCAAAGAAACCAATCAGCTTACAGTTTTTTTTTTGTCAAAGCTTAATTGAACAAGCTAAAGGTAGAAACCGATTGGCTACTATGCACAGCTGCACCAGATTTTGCACACTCGGGTTTTAGTAAATCAACCCCATAGTTTCCTTCTTTCATAAAACATTTGAATAGATTAGATGTTGGTACTCCAAATAGAATACATCTAGTGAATACCACATATATAGTGTACTAACGTACAAGCCTACACATTGCTTTCCACAATATAAGAAACCTATGCTTTCAGCTAAAGGCAATAGCTTCAGTCTTACAGAGGTTGCTTTACTCAGCCTAGGTTCACACTGCTGCAAATTAAAAATCGCGGTAAAATGCACGATTTTACCGCGATTTCGCGGCTGCGATTTTGCCGCGATTTAATGTACGTCCCGAAATCGCAAAAAGTAGTACAGGAACTACTTTTTGAAATCGCAGATGCGGCGTCGCACTGATTAGGACAGTGCCATTGCCGACAATTGCTGCCGATTTGAGATGCGATTTGACATGTCAAATCGCATCTCAAATCGTTCCAAATCGTACCCAGTGTGAACCAGGGCTAAAGCTATAAAGTGCAAACTCTGGTTCAGCTGTGCATGGTAGCCAATCAGCTTTTAACTCCAGCTTGTTCAATTAAGCTTTGATAAAAAAAAAAAATGGAAGCTTTGCAGGACTGCACCAGATTTTGAAAATCAAAAGCGTTGGTAAATCAACCCCACAATGCCAATTTTAACACCTAAATTGAGGCCATATATTCCATAAATATGAACCTGTGCTTTGTCTATGCATTTCACTGCAATGGACTCACTTTATTGCTGGTTTTCTTCACCCTCATGTACTTACCTCTCCTTGACAACCCTTCTAGTCTGCATAGCTACATGGCCTAAAACTAATAGCCAATGGGAATTCATTTGACTTACTCCACTTCCTCCCACAATGCACTGCTGGGTGCCTAAGCAGCACATCACCAAGCTGCAACATTGTCACATGGGATCAGAGAGAGTATGTTTAGCCTTGCGCAAGCTCTGAGCATACTCTCCTGTCCAGGTTATCTCCTGTGAACCACAGAGCACCTTCCCTATGGTATGGAGCAGAGGAAGGAGAGGAGGGAGAGATGTTCTGCAGTCTTCACATACTTCCTGTTGTAGGATGACAACACTGCTCCTCCATAGATATAGTTTGAATGAGTGTTGTCACCCTTATGCCGCGTACACACGATTGGTCAAACCGATGATGGACTGTTTTCATCAGACCAAACCGATCGTGTGTGGGCCCCATCGGTTATTTATCAATAGGTTAAAAAAAAGCAATCTTGTTTTAAATTTAACCGATGGATACCTAACCGATAGAAGAAAAAACGATCGTTTGTAGGCACGTCCTTCGGTTAAAAATCCATGCATGCTCAGAATCAAGTCGAAGCATTGAACTTCGTTTTTTTTTCAGCACATCGTTGTTTTACATCACCGCGTTCTGACACAATCGTTTTTTTAACCGATGGTGTGTAGGCACGACTGACCATCAGTCAGCTTAATCGGTTAACCGATGATGGACTGATCGTGTGTACATGGCTTTAAGCTGTCCATACATCAGTAAGAATTCTGATTCTTAGAGCATTCCATCCTGGCACCACTGAGTCAACTAATTTTGTTTGAAAGCCCTTAAAATTTCAGCCAGACCTGCTTCTTGAATAGAATCCCAGACGTATGGAACAGGTTTCTTTTGTTCCTAAAAAAGAATTGCCAATTTGTACAATTGTTTCTGAATGAAAACCACATTTAGTTAGAATTTTTTTTTTATATATATATACAAATTTTCTATCCACTCCTTTGACTTTTTTCGTCACTACCATTGGAAATATTTTTATTAAGTTTCAAGAGAGTATGGCAAGCCATGGTGTGCCCACGCAGGGGCAATATTGAACAGGCACATACAAAAAACTGCATATGTACTTAGAATGATAAACATAACTGTAAACTGTTACTAGGACCCAAAAGAGTCATGGTAGAGGAAAGGTAAGTATCACAAGCTATTCTGTATCATCCCCTAAGGGAAATCAGTCTTTGTCTAATAGCCTTCATATCAGGAATGAAGAGGAAAAGAAGGACAGAGGAGGAATCCTTCAAAATACTGGACATCTGCTCATCAACCATCAGGGCGGCCATCCTGGTTTTCACTCCCTGAAAAGCAACAGATAGAGTCTTGCAGGCCTGGGCTATAGTTTGCTTGGCAGATATAAAAAGATATGAGGCCTATTTCCGCTGGTGCACGAAAAGACCCTGTATGGGGCAATGTAAAAGAGGATTGCATTTCCTATATTATGAAAAAGAGGAATCTACCCCAACCAAGACCATTAGAGGGACTAAAGCTCTGTACACACGATCGGTCCTTCCGATGAGAACGGTCTGATGGACCGTTTTCATCGGTTACCCGATGAAGCTGACTGATGGTCAGTCGTACCTACACACCATCGGTTAAAAAAACGATCGTGTCAGAACGCGGTGAAGTAAAACACAACGACGTGCTAAAAAAAAACAAAGTTCAATGCTTCCAAGCATGCGTCGACTTGATTCTGAGCATGCATGGATTTTTTAATTTAAAACAAGATTGCTTTTTTTTAACCTATGGATAATTAGCCAATGGGGCCCACACACGATCGGTTTGGTCCGATGAAAACGGTCCATCAGACCATTCTCATCGGTTTGACCGATCGTGTGTACGCGGCATTGGAACCTCTAGTGTGCATGATTCTTTCATGACCTAGATCACGTTGCATTTGGAACACAATGCAGTACAATAAAGTGCACTTTTAGTGTACTGTCCATATCTGCCTTACTTCTCCCAATTTTGAGTAAATAAACATGGGCACTTCCGTTCTGACTCAACACAAGATCCATAGACTGCTTTCCTGTTGAGTTGGAGGATTTTACATATGGGACCTCTGTATTCATGATTTTTTTTCCCTACATCTTCTGAAGGAGAGAAAATTCCTTATGGGTGGTCAGATGTAAATGAACATGTGTCTGCCCATACCAGGTCCTAAAAAGCAGGCAACTTAATGTGTACGGTCCAAGGAACCTAAACAGACCTGGATGTAAACCAAGGTTGCCACCTCGTCCCTTTAAAACCGACACATATTAATTACACAGGTTCTGTGACTGATTAAGGTGGTAATTAAACTCACTTGCAGAGGCGTTGCTAGGGGGGTGCGGTCAGCACCCAGGTGACACCCGCTAGAGGGGGTGACACCATCCCGTTTTTTGTTTTTTTTAGCTGACATGCCCAGCAGGTGACACCCGCCAGAGGGGTGACACCGGGGCCGCCGCGCTGCTAAACACCGTACTGTATTGATTGGAGCGGTGCGAGCAGGGCATCTAGCCGTGCGGGGAGGCTGCCTGTAACATTCCTCAGTCAGGCTATCCCCATGTGAGCCGGAGTTGGTGGGCGGAGCTGTGGGTGTGGCTGCCTCCTCTTCTCCTCCCACAGACTCCTTCACCATCGATGATGCTGCAGCTCAAGCAGCTAGAGGTTAGGACACAGCAGCCCCGCCCACAAGCCCGGGTCTTAATCTGCATTTATGCTATGTAAGTAAGTTACTCTGCAGTGTCACTACATAGAGTTCCAAGATGCACTGTGCCACCACAGCCTACCTTGTACCACCCAGCCTGCCCTGTACCACCCCAGCCTACCCTGTACTAGCCAGCCTGCCCTGTGCAATGCCAGCCTACCCTGTACCACCCAGCCTGCCCTATGCAATCCCAGCCTGCCCTGTACCACCCCAGCCTGCCCTGTGCCACCCAGCCTGCCCTGTATCACCCAGCCTGCCTTGTGCAATGCCAGCCTACCCTGTACCACCCAGCCTGCCTTGTGCAATACCAGCCTACTCTGTACCACCCAGCCTGCCCTGTGCAATCCCAGCCTGCCCTGTACCACTCCAGCCTACCCTGTACCACCCCAGCCTGCCCTGTGCAATCCCAGCCTGCCCTGTACCACCCCAGCCTGCTCTGTGCCACCCCATCCTGCCCTGTACCACGCCAGCCTGCCCTGTATCATCCAGCCTGCCCTGTACCACCCCAGCCTGCCCTGTACCACCCCAAACAGCCCTATACCACCCCAGCCTGCCCTGTACCCCCCCAAACAGCCCTGTACCACCCCAGCCTGCCCTGTACCACCCCGGCCTGCCCTGTACCACCCAGCCTGCCCTGTGCCACCACAGCCTGCCCTGTACCACCCCAATCTGCCCTATGCCACCATAACTTGCCCTATAACTTTCCCTGTACCACCCCAACCTTTCCCATGCCATCCCAACTTGCCCTATGCCACCCTAACTTGCCCTATACCAGCCCAACCTGCCCTATGCAACCCTAACTTGCCCTATACCCCCCCAAACTACCCTATATCACCCCAACCTGCCCTATACCACCTTAACGTGTCCTATACCACCCCACTACACCAACCTACCACTATACCACTCTATACTACCCTAACCTGCCACTATACTGCCCTATACTATCATTTACAGGGGCTGGTTTGGGGTGCGCCCCATGCCCGTGCGCTGCCTGCTTGGTGCTAAGCAGCCTAGACAGAGGGGGGGTGATACCATGTTTTACCGCACCGGGTGACACCAACCCTAGTGACGCCACTGCTCACTTGGTGCCTTATCTGAATAAGTTAGTCTCAGAACCTGTGTAAGTCATATGCGTTTGGGTTTAGAGGTGGCAACCCTGATGTAAACGGATGCACATAAATTGCAATTCATTTTTGATCTATGTAACTATGGGTAAACAATGGACTGACAGAACACCTATGTGAAAAAGGCCCAATACTTTATACTGTAGTTACCTAAACCGGCAGGTCTTTACTGTGTGGCCTTCCCATACAGTCTTGCTTCAAAATTCTACTATTCCTGCAATGAGCACCTCAGACTTAATAGACTGCAATGTAAGCCATATCAGCAGGTTGATGGATTGCTGAAGGGCATTCCTTTGAAGCCTAGGTCCAGGAATCTAAAGGAAGCACAGTGCAAAAGGAAAGGCTTTATAGCATGGCTGTATAGCACCAGGCAGACCACTCAGTAAAAATCTGTAAATAACTGCACTTTAAGGAAGTATGCCTTATTACAGACATGTACAGCACAGAGATGTGGGTGGCAGCAAGGGACAGTGCATCTTAAAATGCACTTATACTTTAGGGAAGTTGTACCCAACCTCAGTCATTAGGTACTTTCAACAGACCATGTTTTGGAAATTTCCCTTAGGCCCCGTACACACGAGGGGATCTCCGATTTGGATCCGATGGCTTGTACTCAGCATCGGATCAAAATCCGCGCGGAATTCATCCGCGGTGACGTGTCGCGCCGTCGCCGCGATGATGACGCGTCGACGTGCACGACGCTGGAAGGTAAGTACTTCCACGCATGCGTCGAATCATTACGACGCATGCGAGGGAGGGGAGCGGACGGATTGATCCGGTGAGTCTGTACAGACCACCGGATCAATCCGCTGGTCCCGATTCAAGCGGATAGATTTCTTAGCATGCTAAGAAATTTCTATCCGCTTGAAATGGTCCGGCCCGAGGAATCTCCGCGGATAAATATCCGCTAGGCAGTACAGACGACCGGATTTGTCTGCTGGAACTGATCCGCGGATCAATTCCAGCGGATAGATCCAGTCGTGTGTACGAGGCCTTAGATCAAGTAGCTCTCATAAAAACCAAGCCACTGACATTGATTAAATGTGCAAGGGGAAGAAAATCCTAAAAACATGATCTGTTGGAGATACTAGAGGACTGAGAGTGGCAAACACTGCTTTAGGGCATGTTAATACCAGGTAATGGGACACCACCACAGGGCTAGGCAAAATGCTTTGTGTCATATCAAGCCAGTTCACACCTCTCTGCAGTGCAGCATGTAGTACTTTTTGGCACAGCACGTTGAAACTCTGCAGCTCCGTGCCTGAATGGATACACAGAGCAGCAGCTTGGCTCGGGTGCCCCCATAGCAAGCAGGAGGGAGGCACCAGGAGTACCAGCATGGGACCTGAGAAGAGAAGGATCCGGGCTGCTCTGTGCAAAACCACTGCACAGAGCAGGTAAGTATAACATGTTTTTTATATAAAAAACAAAAACAAAAAAACAAGGCTTTAACATCCCTTAATAAACATTTTAATAAAGTTAATTTTAAAAAAAGTTAATAGTGTGATGCACTGGGATCATCACAACAGCGCCACGATTATCCTATAGCACACCAACACCAGCTTGGACCAAAATGGAGTTAGTTTCTTTTAAACCCCTGTTCCCTCCTTAACCAGAAATGCCAATTTTTTGCCTAAGTCAGAATGTTGTGTCCCTGGTCTAGCAGTCCCCTGGAACACTTATATCACATCTACTAAGACAGGCATATCCAAAGTGCAGCCCGTGGGTCATTTTGACATGTATATGTTTTGTGTTCCCCAACGAATCCCCGGGCGCCGGGGGCCACAATAGAAATACATGCTGACTGCCGCGGAGGAGGCGGGACGAGCGCTGTGCATACCGGAGTATTTCCTGTTTACACGACAACCTCTGTAAAAGAACTTTCTATTAAAGAGGCCGCCGATAAAACAGAAGTTCCTCCTGTATGTCTGTTGGCACTTGTCCCGCCCCCTCCCTTTCTCCTCCAATGCTGCAAATGGGCATTAATCAGGCTGCAATGGTGAGTCTGCATTCATGTCAAGGGGGGTGCTGCATTCATGTCAAGGGGGGTGCTGCATTCAGGGCAATGTGAAGGTGCTGCATTCAGGGCAATGTGGGGGTGCTGCATTCAGGGCAATGGGGGTGCTGCATTTATGGCACTTGTGAGGCTGTATTAATGGGCACTTGTGAGGCTGTATTGATGGGCACTTGTGAGGCTGCATTGATGGGCACTTGTGAGGCTGCATTGATGGGCAGTGACCCTTATTTTACTTCACAGTTCTTTATTTAAAATTTAAGATTTTTTAAAGTGAAATACGGTATATCCAAATAACACGTCTGAGCTCCAGGGCCGATCCTAGGAAGGGTGCACAGGGTGCCTTGCACCCAGGCGCCTGCAGAGGTGGGGGCGACAAAGTGCCAGAGTTCTCCCCTCCCTCCTTCTCCCCTTGTTTGTGTTCATCCAGAACTAGTGTTCTGAGCATAGGTGTGTGTCCGTCCAGAACTGATGTGTGAGCATAGGGCAGCCCGTCCAGCCTGGCAGTGCTTGGGGGAGGGGTTGCTCCTCTTCCTGACACAAGGGTTCTAGTTTTCAGTGGCTGCTGAGTGCTGATGTGCAGGAATAAATTCCTCACACTGGGAGTCTTGGATCCCGCACTGTCTCCACCAACTCCAGTTGGAATGCCTCCCTCTCCCGTCTCTATCTCAGGTTGCACAGAGAGAGAACCGAGGTGAGTCACAGTGTGCTGTGTGCTAGGGGATGGCATCCCCAGCATCCCTTTACACATGCTCTGGGCTGCCCCTGCTCTAGATGTTTTATGGCATGATAGATTGCATAGGATACACAGCCCCTGCCTATTCCTGCGCCTCAGTAGTCCATCTACATATGTGATGTATAATGAGATGTACCAAGACCCCTCTTTTTACACTGACAGCGCGGGGGCGTCGGGACTTTACTGTCATTTTAGAGGTACATTTATCCCCCACTAGCGGCCAAATAGAGGGTTCAAATGCACCAGTGCTCCTAAAGTGCCTCAAAGAAGCTACTTGCAGGAATACTTTTGACGTCCTGCCAGCGCACCGCCCCAGTGTGAAAGCACTCAGGCTCTCACACTGGGATTGCAAATTATGCTTTTTTCCTGACACTATTTTCAATGCTAAAGCACCTGAAAAACACCTACAGTGTGAAAGGGGTCTAATGGACCAGTGGTCATCAACCCTGTCCTGCAGGGCCCACTAACAGGCCAGGTTTTATGTATTACCTTGGGGAGATGCAGTCTAGAATACTGCAGTCACTGAGGAGCAAATGATATTAGCTGTGATGTATTTCAGTTATCTTGCAAACCTGGCCTGTTAGTGGGCCCTGCAGGACAGGGTTGATGACCACTGTAATGGACCATCTCCTGTATTATGTCTGCAGTCTCTGATCATCTCCTGTACTAATTCTACAGTCTCTGACCATCTCCTGTACTATGTCTGCAGTCTCTGACCATCTCCTGTACTATGTCTGCAGTCTCTGATCATCTCCTGTACTATGTCTATGACCCTAGTATCGGCCCTGCCGAACTCATCTCTTCACCACACACAGCCACAAAGGCAAGATAATTCTTGTTGGGCAGTGCATTGGTGCTCAATCGAACACACTTAGACCGAATTTTAATGGTTCACAGAATCTCAGGCAAAATGCACGGCCCTCACGCATGTTCACTTCATCAAATCTGGCCCTCTTTGAAAAAAGTTTGGACATCCCTGTCCTAAGAGGTCAAAGGACCAAGCACACAGAGCGGCCAGAGGATGGGTCCAATACATCATCAGGCTGGCCGAACCTGGAAGAGGCTGCCATATGAAGAGACCCCAGATGGCAGCACTGTGTATGTCACCTGAATCACAGATTGCAGTGGAACCACGCTGGATTCGCTGTGCGAGTAAATATGTATTTTAAGGACAATGCAGAAACACAGGTAAGAGGAGGAAAGGTAAGAGGATTAAGCACCGCTTTAAAATATAGGTAAAAGCCACAATAGTTGTTTTTGTTTTCTCCCTAATTACACTTTATATGCATTAGTACAGAAATGATATATTGCCTATTTTAATGGATCACTGGAAAGAATCAGATTCTCCATTAATACAGTATGTAAGCTTTTTATTTTTGGGGGGAAAAAAATACTAAGGGCCAGATTCACGATCGAGTTACGCTGGCGTATCTATTGATACGCCGTGTAATTTTAAATTTGCGCCATCGTATCTCTGCGCGGTATTCTGGGAACAAGATACGCCTGAAATATGGCTTCAGCCGACCGACGTAAGTCTTAGTACGCCGTCGTATCTAGGGTGCATATTTACGCTGGCCGCTAGGGACGCTTCCATAGATTTACGCGTCGAATATGTAAATGAGCTAGATACGCCGATTTACGAACGTACTTGCGGCCGCTACGCCGTTTACGTAAGGCTTATGTCCGGCGTAAAGTTACCCCTGCTATATGAGGCGTAGGTAATGCAAAGTATGGACGTCGGCAAGCGTATCTCTTTACGTTGTTTACGTAAGTCGTACGTGAATGGGGCTGTGCGTAGGTTACGTTCACGTCACAGGCATTGGGCCTGGCGTATCTTATGGAGTAAATTCGACTTGATACTGAGCATGCGCGCGAATGCGCCGTTCGTTAGGCGCGTCATTTACGTGGGGTCACGATTCATTTACATACAACACGCCCCCTACCAGCCTATTTTGAATTAGGCAGGCTTACGCCGGCCCATTTACGCTACGCCGCCGCAACTTACGGAGCAAGTGCTTTGTGAATACTGCACTTGCCCGTCTAAGTTGCGGAGGCGTAGCGTAAATAGGATACGCTACGCCCGCACAAAGTTGCACGTGAATCTGGTCCTAAATATTCACTTTTTTAAGAAAAATTATGAATTCTTTATATTTTAGGTGCTGAATCCCATTAAACAATTTTGTTGCTCCCTATACAATACACTGCTCCCTGTCTATTACAGTCTGAATTACCTCTTATTTGATATGGGGCAGGGAAAAATGTTCCCGAGTAATTGCCTGACATGACTGCCACAAGCAACACAGATGATAGGTTGCACAAAAATCCCATATACAAAGATAATGCTTTGGTTAAGCTTCCAGTCATTTTTGATGGAGGAGGTGGAAAAAAATGTTAATGGTCCTTAATATGTCACAGTCTTGGCTTGGCTCGATTTTCCCAGTAGCACTGCCGTTTGCATGTAGCATGACTAACGCAGAAAAAAAAAAAAGTGCAGAACACACAGAAAGCAAATGCCTGAGAACCAGTCTGGAGTGATGATATATTTCATTTTATGAGAGTTTCCTTTTTATTGCATATCTGAAATAAGGATCAGCCTGGAGGGAGGAAAAAGTAATATACAGATCACTTAGGTTCAATGGAAAGCATTGTAATTACAGCAAATATTACTTTGTATTTGAAATTGCTTGGTGCTGCTCTGCAGGTCTTAAGATTACAAAGTGGGGTGTATTTAAAAAAAAAAAAAAAAAGCATAGTAATTTTCCCATTGAACGTGCACACATGTTTTGTGCAAATGGGGCAAAAAATTTATGATTTGCTGTGCTGTACAGATGTTTTTCACTGATTTAAAACATAAAGTTCTGCTTTTGGGCACTATAAGGAATTTTCTATTATCCATAGCACCATCTAGTGGCCAAGTTGTGTTTTAAAAAAATGGGTTTTCCCCTAAATCCATATTAGGCCCTTCAGATCTGTGTCAGTTTTAAGGGGGGCTAAAAAAAGAAGAAAAAAAATGATCAAGGTCCCCCCAAATTCCATTTCAGCCCCTTATCCAAGCATGTAGCTTGGCAGGCCAGGAAAGGGGAGGCAGCTTGAGCCAACCCCTCCTGAACTATAACACATGCCCTTAACCACTTGACCACTGGGCACGTAAACCCACTTAATAACCAGACCAATTTTCAGCTTTCGGTGCTCTCACAATTTGAATGACAATTACTTAGTCATACAACATTGTACCCAAATGAAATTTTCGTCCTTTTTTTAACACAAATAGAGCTTTCTTTTGGTGGTATTTAATCACCGTTGGGTTTTTTATTTTATAAGAGAAAAAAGACTGAAAATTCTGTAAAAAAAATGAATTTTTCTTGGTTTCTGTTATAAAATTTAGGATTTTTTCTTCATTCTTTTGCATAAATGTGAAAGATGAAGTTACGCCGACTAAATAGATACTCAACATGTCACCCTTCAAAATTGCACACGCTCGTGGAATGGCGCCAAACTTCGCTACTTAAAAATCCCCATAGGCGACGTTGCAGGGTATTGTGGGGTATTGCAGAGTATTGTGGGGTATTGCAGAGTATTGTTGGGGTATTGCAGAGTATTTTGGTGTATTGCAGAGTATTTTGGTGTATTGCAGAGTATTTTGGGGTATTACAGAGTATTTTCGTGTATTGCAGATTATTCTGGGGTATTGCAGAGTATTGTTAGGGTATTGCAGAGTATTTTGGTGTATTGCAGAGTATTTTGGTGTATTGCAGAGTATTTTGGGGTATTGCAGATTATTTTGGGGTATTGCAGAGTATTGTGGGGTATTGCAGAGTATTGTGGGGTATTGCAGAGTTGGGGCAGGGATGGATGGCTGGATCTGTGACTGCATTTGTCACAGATCCAGCCCACAGCAGCTGCTGCTGCTGCATCCGCTCCCTCCTCTCTCCTCTCACACTGTACCGTTCAGTACAGAGAGGGGAGGGAGGAACCGGCGTCATCACATGACGCCGTTTTTTTACAAGTGATCGCTCCGTCATTGGACGGAGCGATCACATGGTAAACTGCCGATATCAGCGGCGATTTACCGTGATCTGCCGGGTCCGGTAGAACCCGGCGATCACGGACATTCCCGTGTGCGCGCCCCAGAGGGCGCGTGGGAGCGCGATTCTGGGAGGACGTCCATGGACGTCCTCCCAGAGTTAAGCAACCGCCTTGTAGACGTATTTCGTCTATAGGGCGGTTGTTAACTGGTTAAACCATACCAGCAACCCCCCAGGTGGGATCCCCTACTCATAAAAAAAAAAAAAGGATGTATCCTAGAAATAAAGACACCCAGACCTTTGACAAGTCCTTTATTATAAAGAAAAGAAAAAGTCCCAAGATGTACATCCATTATTAAAGATGTGGTCCAGCAATGCGGATCCGTGCAAATGCAGTATTTCTGGTAGTGAATTGACACTTTGCATATCGTATGAGATATTTTGTATGAAGTACAAAGATCTCATGCAATAAGTATTGGTGAATTGAGTCTTCTTTTCCCAACACAATGCATTCCACCACCAACTATAATTATTATGTAACCGTTGCTGAAAATGTGTAATACATGCAAAAGAGAAGTGTCCAACAAATAAATCTTCAAACATAGTTGGTGTTGTTAGTGTCCAAATCCAATCGTATATACTCTTTACCTTCCTTCCACCAATGTGATTATGATCACCTAAGATAAGTGCTCTCGGTTTGATCGTCTGCTTTGCAGGCCATAGGAGAGATGTGGGGTCTCATATATATCTCTGTCCATAAAGAGTGCCTGTCACATTCCATGCTATCACAAGGAATGTTGTCCATCCATTGTGATAGAAATAAAGTAAAAAATAAAGTAATTAAAGATACAGTGTAAAAACAAAACAAAAAAAAAAACTTTAAGGTTCCCCTGTTCTAATGCGCAGATGCTAATGTACATGCATAAATATACGTACCACACATGTACACATGTGAAGTATCGCTGCAAACATCAGAATGAGAGCAATCATTCTAGCTTTAGAACTCCTGCATAACTCTATACTGGTAACCTGTAAAGCAGGGGTGCCCAAGCAATTGCCCGGGGGCCAGGGCCGGCCTTTGGGGTGTGCGAGCCGTGCGGCTGCACAGGGCGCCATGGGCAACAGGGGGCGCTGTGCGGCACAGAATGTGAGTCACATCAGGGCCGATCCTAGATGGGGTGCAGTTCACCCAGGCGCCACAGAGGTGGGGGCGCTCAAGCGCCAGAGTGCCCTATGCCACTGCAACCTGCCCTATGCCACTGCAACTTGCCCTATGCCACCTAAGCCTGCCCTATGCCACTGCAACCTGCCCTATGCCACATCAGTCTGTCCTATACCACCGCAACCTGCCCTATATCACCCCAGCCTGCCCTATGCCACCACAACCTGCCCTATACCACCCCAACCTACCCTATACCACCACAAACTGCCCTATATCACCTCAGCCTGCCCTATACCACTGCAACCTGCCCTATACCACCCCAGCCTGCCCTATGCCACCACAACCTGCCCTATACCACCCCAACCTGCCCTATACCACCACAAACTGCCCTATACCACCCCAGCCTGCCCTATGCCACCGCAACCTGCTCTATACCACCCCAACCTGCCCTATGCCACCGCAACGTGCCCTATGCCACCGCAACTTGCCTATGCCACCTTAGCCTGCCCTATGCCACACAAGTCTGCCCTATATCACCCCAACCTGCCCTATGCCACCGCAACCTGCCCTATACCAACCGAGCCTGCCCTATACCACCACAAACTGCCCTATACCACCCCAGCCTGCCCTATGCCACCACAACTGTCCCTATACTACCCCAACCTGCCCTATACCACCACAAATTGCCCTATACCACCCCAGCCTGCCCTATGCCACCGCAACCTGCCCTATACCACCCCAGCCTGCCCTATGCCACCGCAACCTGCTCTATACCACCCCAACCTGCCCTATGCCATCGCAACTTGCCCTATGCCACTGCAAATTGGCCTATGCTACCTCAGCCTGCCCTATGCCACATCAGTCTGCCCTATATCACCCCAACCTGCCCTATGCCACCGCAACCTGCCCTATACCACCCCAGCCTGCCCTATACCACCACAAACTGCCCTATACCACCCCAGCCTGCCCTATGCCACCACAACCTGCCCTATGCCACCGCAACCTGTCCTATGCCACCGCAACCTGCCCTATACCACCCCAACGTGCCCTATGCCACCGCAACCTGCTCTATACCACCCCAACCTGCCCTATGCCACCGAAACCTGCCCTATGCCACCGCAACCTGCCCTATACCACCCCAACCTGCCCTATACCACCCCAGCCTGCCCTATACCACCCCAACCTGCCCTATGCTACCGCAACCTGCCCTATGCCACCATACCATGCTCTATATCACCCCATCCTGCCCTATGCCACCCCAGCCTGCCCTATATCAACCCAACCTGCCTTATATTACCCCAACCTGCCCTATATCGCCCCAGCCGTCCCAATACCACCCTACACTTTAATTTACAGGGGCCATTTGGGGGGGGCGCCACAGGATTATCTCGCACAGGGTGCCCGAACACCTAAGGCCGGCCCTGCCGGGGGCCACATGTGGCCTGCGGAGCCCTCTAATGTGGCCCGCGACCTCCTGCTCTAGGATGACTGGTTGGCAATCTCAGAGCATCAGTGTTTTGAATGAAGGCGGTGGTTAGGGACGCAAGCGGCTACGAAGAAGAGCGGCATAAGTCGCTATCACCTGTAAATCGCCGCCTCCTGTCACAGTAATACCAAATGAACAGTCGGCGATACATGAACGGAAGACTGTTATAGGTAAATGTATTACTAAAATCAATGGGGTGGATTCAGTAAGCAATTGCGTCTGCGTAACCATAGTTACGCAGCGCAATTGCTTAGTTGCGCCGGCGTAACGACTTTTCTGTATTCAGAAAGCTCGTTAAGCCGACTGCAGCCTAAGATATGACTGGCATAAGGCTCTTATGCTGTCGTATCGTAGGCTGCATTCTTACGATGGCCGCTAGGTGGCGTTCCCGTAGTGGTCAGCGTAGAGTATGCAAATTGCATACTAACGCCGATTCACAACCGTACGCGCGCCCTGCGTATGCAGTTTACGTCGTTTACGTTCGTCAGGTTCCGCGTAAGGCTGCTCCTGCTATTAGCAGGGGCAGCCAATGCTAAGTATACCCGTCGTTCCCGCGTCGCGATGTTTGAAAATTACGTTGTTTGCCTAAGTGAATCGTGAATGGCGCTGGACGTCATTTACGTTCACGTTAAAGCAAATGACGTCCTTACGACGTCATTTGCCGCAATGCACGTCGGGAAAGTTTCCCGACGGAGCATGCGCACTACTTTCGGCGCGGGAACGCGCCTAATTTAAATGATCCATGCCCCCTACGGGATCATTTAAATTACGCGCGCTTACGCCGGCCATTTTTACGGAGCACCCACGCAAATTACGGAGCTACTGCTTCGTGAATGAAGCGTAGCGCAGGTAGTTTACGAAGGCGCAGCGTTAAAACGGTACGCTGCGCCTCCGTAAGAGGGCGCAAGTCGTACCTGAATCCACCCCACAGTGTATATATATGGGCATATCTGTTCTTCAGTGCTTACCGAACTGCTTTCAAATTGATTTGCAGGTGCAGCGAAGTGCACCTGCGGGTTACCTGCACTGAGCCATAGACTTCTGTTATTACCTGCGGGTTTGGTGTGCTTTCAGAAAGTGCACTCCACCTGCAGGATATAATAGAAGACTAAGGCAAAGTTCAGCTAACTCGCAGGAAAGCCACAGGTGCACTGCGCTGCGGTAAACCCCAGTGCATCAGCTTGAAAGCAGCCTTAGGCCCCTTTCACACAATCAGTCTGATCCAATCTGACCTTTATGGAACGGCAGATGTAAACAGTCTTGTGTCCGTTTACACCCGCCGACCGCGATCTGTTCCCTTCCGTCTGAGCAGATCGGATTGGAGGGCCCATAGAGTAAAGTGGGCTATGTCCTTGTCCCCTCTGCATAAGCAGAGTCCGCTCATTGTGGCCTGTGACTGCTTATCAAGAGCTCCGCTGAAAAAAAAATATTAAAAGCCAGCAGCTACAAATACTGCAGCTGCTGACTTTTAATATTAGGACACTTAACTGTCCTGGAGTCCAGCGCCGTCCGCAGCAGAGGACGAGCGATCGCTCGTCACTCTGCTGCCCGCCCCCCCTGCCATCCACGGTGAGGGAACCAGGAAGTGAAGCGCTCCGGCTTCACTGCCCGGTTCCCTACGGCGCGAGTAGCGCTACGCCTGCCGATTGGCTCCCGCTGTGTACTGGGAGCCGAGTGTTCCCAGAACACAATGGGGGGGGGGGGACGGGAGGTGACGTCATGCCCGCAGTCTGCCAGAGACTGTGTGGCCGGAAGTGGGTGCAAATACCTGTCTTTAGAAAGGTATATGTACCCCCCCTCCCCCCTGAAAGGTGTCAAATGTGACATCGGAGGGGGGGAGGGTTCCGATCAGCGGGAGTTCCACTTTAGGGTGGAGCTCCGCTTTAATTGGCCCTCGCTCTTCAAAAGGTTGGGCACCCCTGCTGTAAAGACTTTTAAACTGACACCTATAGATAATTTAACTATTTGCCTTCAGGGCACTTTCACCCCCTTCCTGCTCAGACCTATTTTTATCTTTCAGTGCATTCACACTTTGAATGACAATTGCGCAGACATGCAATGCTGTACCCAAACAAAATTGTAATCATTTTTTGAGACAGATAGAGCTTTCTTTTGGCGGTATTTAACCACTTGCCCACCAGGTTAATTCTGGCACTTCTCTCCTTCATGTGAAAATCACAATTTTTTTGCTAGAAAATTAATCAGAACCCCCAAACATTATATATTTTTTTTTAGCAGACATCCTAGGGAATAAAATGGCAGTCATTGCAATACTTTTTGTCACACCGTATTTGCGCAGCGGTCTTACAAGCGCACTTTTTTTGGATAAAAATCACTTTTTTTAATTAAAAAATAAGACAACAATACATTTTGCCCAATTTTTTTATATATTGTGAAAGATAATGTTACGCCGAGTAAAATGATACCCAACATGTCACGCTTAAAAATTGCGCCCGCTCGTGGCATGGCGTCAAACTTTTACCCTTAAAAATCTCGATAGGCGACGTTTAAAAAATTCTACAGGTTGCATTTTTTGAGTTGCAGAGTAGGTCTAGGGCTAGAATTATTGCTCTCACTCTAACGATCGCGGCGATACCTCACTTGTGTGGTTTGAATACCGTTTTCATATGCGGGCGCTACTCGCGTATGCGTTTGCTTCTGCGCGCAAGCTCGTCGGGACGGGGCGCTTTAAACATTTTTTTTTTGGTTTTCTTATTTATTTTTATTTAGTTTTATAATTTTTTACACTGAAAAAAAAAAAAATTGATCACTTTTATTCCTATTACAAGGAATGTAAACATCCCTTGTAATAGAAAAAAGCATGACAGGTCCTCTTAAATATGAGATCTGGGGTCAAAAAGACCTCAGATCTCATAATTAGACTTAAATGCAAAAAAAAAAAAAAAAAAAAAAAAATGTCATTTTTTCAAATGACAAAAAAAAAAATGTTTCTTTAAGAGGCTGGGCGGGACTGACGTTTTGACGTCACTTCCGCCCAGCAGAGCTATGAGGACGGGTGAAGGAGATTTCTCCTTCAGTCCCGTCCCCGCTCAGCTGCCGGACACATCCGATCCCCTCCGCCGCTACCGACGGCTCCGGTAAGCGGCGGAGGGCGCGGGAGAGCGGCGGGAGGCCCCTCTCCCGCCACCGATAACGGCGATCTTGCGGCGAATCCGCCGTGGAGACCGCCGTTATCGTGTACACCACCGCCCCCTGAAAAGATGAATATCTCGGTTGTGGCAGCAGCTGCTGCCGTTATCGAGATATTCAACTTTAAAAAGAGGACGTCTTTTTGACATGGGGCGGTGGTCAAGAGGTTAATTAACACTGTTTTTTTTTTTTTTTGCCCAAAAAAAATAAAAAACAGACCAAAAATGTTGATTTTTTTTCTTAGTTTCTGTTATAAAATTTAGTAAATAACTTTTTTTTTTTTCCTTCACTGACGTGCACTGATGAGGCAGCAATGATAGGCGCTAATAGGCTGCACTGATGGGCACTGATAGGCTTCACCGATGAGTGTGCACATCATTTGACAATATGGCAGATGGGAGGCGGTTAATGTACCATAGTTTGTCACCGTTTGACAGGAATGCGCAATTTTAACCACTTCAGCCCCTTAATGACGGGCCATTTTTTGCAATACGACACTGCGTCGCTTTAACTGACAATTGCATAGTCGTGCAACGCTGTACCCAAACGCAATTGATGTCCTTTTTTTTCCACAGATATAGCTTTCTTTTGGTGACATCTCTGCGGTTTTTATTTGTTGTGCTATAAACAAAAAAAGACCAACAATTTTGGAAAAAAAAAACAATATTATTTACTTTTTGCTATAATAAATATCCCTATTAACAAACGCAAAAAAAAAAAATGTTTTCATCAATTTTGCGCGGCTATACGATATACACAAATAATTGTTCTTACAAATAGAGCTACTTTTGGTGGTATTTGATCACCTCTGCGGTTTTTATTTTTTGCGCTACAAACAAAAAAAGAGCAACAATTTTGAAAAGAAACCCAATATTTTTAACTTTTTTCTATTGTAAATATCCAAAAGAAACAAAAAAAAATGAATTTCTTCATCAATTTAGGCCAATATGTATTCTTCTACATGTTTTTGCACAAAATTTATAGCATCTACAAAACAAGGGATATATTTATGACATTTTTATTATTATTTATTTTCTACTAGTAATGGTGGTGATCAGCGATTTTTAGCAGGACTGTGACATTGCGGCAGACAGATCGGACACTTTTAACACTTTTTTGGGACCATTGACATTTATACAGCAAACAGAGCTAAAAATAGCCACTGATTACTGTATAAATGTCACTGGCAGGGAAAGGGTTAACACTAGGGGGCAATCAAGGGGTTAAGTGTTCACTAAGGCCTCGTACACACGGACGGACTGTCCGATGAAAACGGTCTGCCGGACCGTTTTCATCGGACATGTCCGCTGCCGGATTTTGGTCTGATGGTTGTACACACCATCAAACCAAAATCCCCGCGGACAGGATACGCTGTGACGTGGCCGCGCCGTCGCCGCGACGATTACACGCTGACGTGCGCGGCCCTGGAAGGTAAATACTTCCACGCATGCGTCGAATCACTTCGACGCATGCGAGGGATGGCAGTCGATCGGACATGTCCGGTGAGTCTGTACAGACGACCGGACATGTCCGACGGACAGGTTTCCAGCGGACAGGTTTCTTAGTATGCTAAGAAATTGTTGTCCGCTGGAAAACGGTCGGCTGGACAAATGTCCGCCGGAAAACGGTCCGATAGGCCGTACACACGACCGAACTTGTCTGCTGAAACTGGTCCGCGAACAAATATCAGCGGACAGATCCGGTCGTGTGTACGGGGCCTTAGGAGGTGTTTCTAACTTTGGGGGGAGTGTACTTACTGTAGTAGAGAGAGATCGCTGTTCCTGATTACTAGGAACAGCAGATCTCTCTCTACTTCCCTGACAAAACAGGGATCAGTCTGTTTACATTGACAGATCCCTGTTCTGGCTCTCTAAAGAGCGATCGCGGATCTTCAGCCACACGCATGGGCTCCAGCGGCGCGCACACACCTTTTTAAAGCGGCCGCCGTACAGCTACGGCGATTCGTGTAGCCGTGCCAACCTGCCGCCTGTTCGGCTGTTCGGCAAGTAGTTAAAGTGTGACATGTTTGGTATCTATTTACTCGTCATAACATTTTTTTTATATTTTGTTTGTGTTCATTAAAGTTTTTTTTCCTGAAAATTTACGCTTACCGTATATACCCGAATATAAGCTGAGGCACCTCATTTTATCACAAAAAACTGGGAAAACGTATTGACTCGAGTATAAGCCTAGGGCGTCCATCTGCATGCCTCACTGTGCCTTACTTTGCCTCACTGTGTCCATGTGCATGCTTCACTGTGCCCATGCCTCACTGTGCCCATGCCTCACTGTGCTTCACTGAGTCCATGACACACGGTGTCCATGACTAAACTTATGTTTAACATGGGAGTCTATAGACAAATCGGTGCTCCCCCGGCTGTAGGTCCCCCAGACAGCAAACTTTGCACACTTGTAGAGAAAGAGTGTGGCTATATGTGTGCCAAGGTTGGGGTCCAGAGAATCTACAGCCGGCTGGTACCGGGTCCCCAAATTCCGGGAGATTAGGTGCAAAAAGGTGACTCGAGTATAAGCCAAGGGGGGCACTCACCATTTTATTCCCCTGGGCCTGCTTTAAAAATATATAATGTTTGATGGTTCTTAGTAATTCCAAGTAATTCTAGCAAAAAATGCTGGTTTTTGTATGTATGTGAGAGATGTCAGAATTTGGCCTGGGGGTCAAGTGGTTAAGTACCTGTCTACTGTCACCCATTGTTATCTGTTAGTTGCCTGATAACCACAATGTACACTTTGTAATATTTTAGGAGAAGTGATATAATGCCGTCCTTTCTGCTTAGTTATGATTTCTACAGTTCACTAGAAACAGTATTGATTCGTTATTATTTCTGACTCATTCTAAAGGCCATTGTTTTAGAATTCCAGCATTTTATTCCAGAGCTAAACATTTTATGTATTAATTTATTTATTTTTTGCCCCCTGGCCTCATAACATAGCAGGGCAGTCATTATTTTGAATCCAGATAAATTCTGACATATACGCAGCCTTGATAGACAGGGTTTGGATGCATGGGTTCCATTAGCAAGATAAAATACAATTTTAATTTTATTCGCTAAAACCTCTGCTTTGTTGTAATTTAAAGTCAGCCATACCACGGCTCATGTTTTGTCACTGTAAATACAGCTTCTGGGAACTGCTGATTCTCGGAATAATTTCTGAGGGTATCGTAAATGTAAAGTCTGATTTAAACAGTATGCCTTTTTAATCCTCAAGTCTCATTGCGTGCAATACTCGTATATGAGCTTATTAAAGAAACAAGAACACAGGGCCAGATTCACAGAAGAGATACGACGGCGTATATCCTGATACGCCGTCGTATCTCTGTGTTACGGCCGTCCTAACTATGCGACTGATTCATAGAATCAGTTACGCATAGCTAGTCCTAAGATCCGACAGCTGTAATTGAATTACACTGTCGGATCTTAAGAATGCAATTCTAGGCCGGCCGCTAGGTGGCGAGGCCATTGCGATCGGCGTAGAATATGCAAATGACTAGTTACGGCGATCCACGAAGATCCGCGCGTTTGTCGCAATCCCGTACGTCGTCGCTAGTAATTTTTACCCGTCGCAAAGTTACACCTGCTTTAACATGGCTTATCTTTAGATCAGCCATGTTAAAGTATGGCCGTCGTTCCCGCGTCAAATTTAAAAAAATTTTTTTTTGCGTAAGACGTCCGGGAATATGAAACGCCGTAACGCACGTCGCATTTAAAAAAAAACGTCGGGGCGCCGTAATTTCGCGCAATGCACGTCGAGAAATTTCCTAACGGAGCATGCACAGAACGTTCGGCGCGGGAACGTTCGGCGCGGGAGCGCATTTACGTTACACCGCCGCAAGTTTACAGGTAAGAGTTTTGAGAATCAGGCACTTACGCTGTAAACCTGCGGCGGTGTAACGTAAATCAGATACGTTACGCTGCCGTGGAGCAACGTAATTGTATCTGAATCTGGCCCACAGTGATTAAGTGCATGATGCACCAAAGGACAAGCTCGGGAGCACTGTTTTTTTTTTTTTTTAAGTAAAAATTTATGAAATAAATAAATTAAAAAAGTAATAAATAAAATAAATAAATATAAATAAAAATAACAATAAGTCCTCCTTAGTGTATCGTTAATGTATAAGCAGGAGCGCCCTAATTATACGAATATTAGGACTTATTAAAAAAAAAAGTAAAACTTTATGAAATAAATAATTTAAAAAAGTAATAAATAAAACAAATAAATATAAATAAAAATAGCAATATGTCCTTCTTCGTGTATCGTTAATGTATAAGCAGGAGCACCCTAATTATATGAATATTAGGACTTATTTAAAAAAAAAAAAAAGTTACAATTATGAAATAAATGAAAAAAAGTAATAAATAAAATAAATAAATAAAAATAAAAATAACAATAAGTCCTTCTTAGTTGGAGTAACACTAGAACCCAGCACTGAACACATTGTGTATGAATTGTTTATGAAACTGTATTCATCTAGTATTAGAATTGAACTGGACACAGTGATTAAGTGCCTGATGCACCAAAAGGACAAGCTCGGGAGCACTGTTTTGAAATGTGTGTCCTTATTTACTAAATATAAAAGGGAATATGCAACCTGAAGAAGCCCTAAGCATCCAGTAATATTAAAGGGGTTGTAAAGGAAATTTTCATGATAAGCATCCTTTACCTGCAGACATTCCTCTTTTCACTTCCTCGTTGTTTGTTTTTGCTCAGATGTTGCTCTATTTCTTCTCTGTTCTGTTCACTTCCTGCTTGTCTGATTTTACTGACCACCGTGAAGGGAGGCTTTACTGCTGTGGTCAGTAACGTGCTCACCCCCTCCTGGGAACTACATCTGTGCGGCAGGATGCTCTGTACGTGTTAGAGACTTAAAGGAGGTGTGAATTACTGGGCGTGCCGCAATGCATACTGGGAAATGTAGTTCTTACATGAACGAGCGATGCAAACCAGGAAGTGAATGAGAGAACAGAAACTAGAATGCCGGAGGTGATATAGATGAAGGAATTTAATAGGTATTTACTCGTTTTTTAACAGAATCATTACACTATTCGGTCTGTCTACCTTGCAGACATTAATTTTAGGCAACATTTTTTTTTTCCTTTACAACTCCTTTAAGTGATGTTTATTGAAGCTGGATCAGTCAGAATACATTTTTTATTGGTTGTTCTCGGTTATTTCCAGTTATGTACAGTATATGTAGGATTTCAGCTTGTTACTGTATAAGCAGTAGCACCCCAATTATTACAAATATTAGGACTCGTTCTAAAAAAAAGTAAAAATGTTTGAAATAAATGAAAAAATTAATAAATAAAATAAATACAAATAAAAATAACAATAAGTCCTTCGTAATGTATCATTAATGTATAAGCAGGAGCACCCTAATCATTCGAATATTAGGACTTATTTAAAAAAAAAGTTACAATTTATGAAATAAATAAAAAAGTATTAAATAAAATAAATAAATATAAATAAAAATAACTATAAGTCCTTCTTAGTGTATCGCTAATGTATAAGCAGGAGCACACTAATTATAAGAAATATAAGGATTAATTAAAATAAAAAAGTAAAAAATTATGTAAAAAAATTAAAAAAGGTAATAAATAAAATAAATAAATATAAATAACAATACGTCCGTCTTAGTGTATCGTTAATGTATAAGCAGGAGCACCCTAATTATATGAATATTAGGACTTATTTAAAAAATAAATAAATAAATAAATAAATAAAAAAAAGTAATAAATAAAATAAATATAAATAAAAATAACAATAAGTCCTTCTTAGCGTATCTTCATTGGAGTAACACTAGGACCCAGCACTGAATGCATTGTGTATGAATTGTTTATGAAACTGTATTCATCTAGTAGAATCGAACTGGATGTGCAATAAATCTGGAAAGACAGAGCCATGAGTAGAGCGCAGGACATCACAAATCAGGAAAGCAATACCGCTGCAAGACAGCCCAGACAGTGGTCATTCAGCGCACTAAAATGATATGTTATTTTCATGAGCTTTTCAAAGGCAGGTTTTCATTGTTGACGATCTGATTAGGACAAACAGTGAAAGCATGCAAGGATTTCCATGTGTTTGGCTAAGCTACAATTCTTCTGCCCTGACACTAGAAACACAAACTCATTATAAGAGAATGGTTAGAAAATACACTCACATCTTCTTCATAGAACTACATCAAAATCCAGCTCATACTGGCTAAATATCATTATCTAAGTGAATTCTTATATCCCAAACAAAATTTACTACAGATGTGATAGAATGCATTCTTTCATATATTCATGCATTATATAGTTGCTTAATAAGTTGAAGAAAAACTAATGAAAAGACAAATTAAATGTAAAAAAAAAAAAAAATCTTTAAATATCTTGCACCCTCAGAACCTTAACTTAACTTATTTAAATATGAAAAATATTATTATTATTATTATTTTTTTTTTACACAAACTAATTGTGGGGACAAGCCTGCTTTGTTATTGGCCTGCACTATCCTACTTAACACCAAATCCAAGCTCAGAGGCACTTCAAAGATAGTGACAACTTTTCATGACACCTTCTCAAAAGAGTACCATCAACTTGTTAATTTAATTAAAAATCTTCCCATCCTCTACTCAGACAAAAGTCATTAAGCAATATCTTCATTGTGAAACCAAGTATGTGGTGTATCAGATTTGCTGCATTTATTGCAACCTGCAGTACATTGGATGCACCACACCTGCTTTAAAATCAAGAATAGGAGTACATTGTTGTGATTCTGTTAATCCAAATGCAAAGCACATTTCAAATGTCTCATGTCACTTTAAAGAATGCCATTCGGGTAACATGTCCTACTTTAGGATTACTAACATTGAGAGATTGACCCCCTTGCCCAGGGTTGGTGATAGGAACAGATGGCTTTTAGATAGGGAGACATGGTGGATATTTAAATTAAAAACCAGGGTCCCTCAGGGGTTAAACCTCAGATGGGAACTAGATTTACATTTATGTTGATTTATTTTTTGCACTACCTGCCTCTTCCGTTTTAGTACTATTATTATTATTCCCCCCCCCCCCCCCCACTGGGCATTCTTGCTTACTTTTTTCAAAGTTTCTGTTTATTCAGCTTTAGTTTTTGTATTGTTATTTTCTTGTATTTTAATGTCCTTTATTGATCGTGCAACCAATCAAATTTGTATCTCGATTGAATCTATGTCTGTCCATGTATGGTGTTTCACCTCTCCAAGTCACTCTAATATCTACTAATTGGCAAATTAATGACATGTGCTGCCAGGAGGGGTTTATACACTATATATTGTGGCATTTTTGTATATGGCGTTTGTAGTGAACAAGGCTCACAAGGCTGAAACATGTTTACATCTGCTGTCTGTGTCTTTTATAAGGAATCAAAACATTTTGAAGATTTTAAAGAGCAAGTAAGGAGTTGTGGACCATCTTTTCTTATGTTTGCTAATGCAGCTGTGCGACTACTAGTGTTGAGCGGAATACCCCATATTCGATTTCACGATATATCACGAATATATAGATGAATATTCGTGAAATATTCGCTAAAATCGAATATTCGTGATATTTTATCAAAAAACATTTTTTTGCAAAATTTCGCTAATACGAATGCGAAATTGATTGCGAAATTTCGCTAATGCGAATGCGAAATTGATTGCGAAATTTTGAAACATTCAATTTCACCTGCCCTTTGGAAAAAGTGTGGTTTTACGTAATGGACCCTGCAACTAACAACAAGGTATTAATAAAATAAATACATTATTATATAGATTTGAGGGTTTACTTTGACCAATTTGTATATTGATTAGTTTAATAGATATTGAATAACCATAGATTTGGAAAATACAGATCTCTCCTCTAGACTGACCTGTATTGAGTTAGGTAAAGATCAACCGCACACTGGGGCCCCTGATTCTGTTGAGTTAAAAAAAAGCCAAGTAAACCGTTTACGTTGACATCTCTTAAATGTCTTTATGTTAAACAGTTATTATTCTCATTAAAGAGGTGAAATGCAAATGATGACACGGGACAAAAGATGGAAAATTCTTTGAAGATGTGATACACAGAAACACTCCACTCTCTCCTATGACAACTGTGGTAGGAGAACTCTGATTGGCTCTGATGCAAAAGAAGGGCGGAGAAAGTATTCGCGAATATTCGTAATACGAATATTCGCGATTGCGAATATTCGTCAACATAAAAGGATCGCCTCAGCTTAGCTACTCGGCCCAGGGTCTCTAATTATACCAGCAATGCTTTTAGACGTCGATGGAGATCACTAGGATGTGATCTGTTTTAAAAATAAATTTGAAAAAATACGAATATTCGGAATAGCGAATTTTGGCCGCGAAATTCGAGTTATTCGCGAATATTCGAATATGTCATATTCGTAACGAATATTCGCAATGCTAATATTTGTGAGCAACACTAGCGACTACCTTTCTGCACCCCGTTAGCTCTAAACAATCTTCTTATCATATTGGGTAGTAGCACCCTACTTCTGCTCTAATTTCACCAAAGGTACCTCTGTGATTGACTAAAAACTAAAGAAACGTAATCACCAGATTCGGATGACCAGATCCACGAGTCCTTTGGGAACTTAGGTCAGTCATAGTCAACCTGCCATTTCTATTTTTTAAGGACACCTTATTAACTGGAATGATACCAACTAATTGGTGTAGAGCAAATGTCGTACAAATTTCCCCCCAAAAAGATTGCATCTTCTCCCTTCTTCTGACTTTGGGGTCTTCATCCGACTTCTCCCGCTCCCTGGTTCTTTCTGCCTTCTGCCGGGCTCCTCCGCTATGTTCTTCCAGCTCTTTTACTATCGGCGGCCCGGTCTTCTGCGTCATCTTCTTCCCACTTCTCTTCTTCCGATGTTGACTCGACGATCTCTCCCGCTGAAATGCCGCGAGCGCAATGCGCAACGATTTATATAGGCCTCTTATGAGGTCACAGTCCCATCATGCTCCGGGTGGTGACAACATAAGGGGCGGGATTACCAGGTGATATCACCCGGTGACCACGCCCCATGCCTATATAAATCTTTGTGCACCGCGCACCCTGCATTACAGCGGGAGGAAGCGTTGTGTCAATATCGAAGAAGAGAAGAGGTAAGAAGATTACAGAGAAGACTGGGCCGCCGCTAGTAAAAGAGCTGGAAGAAGATAGCGGAGGAGCCCAGCAGAAGGAAGAAGGCACCGGAGAGCGGGAAAAGAAACAGAGAGTACAGAGACGACACTGGAGAGCAGAAGAAGAGACCCCCGGAGCTGCCTAATAAATGACTTTAAAACCCTGTGTAGTGTGTTTTTTTTACTCTTTTTTCCTCCAGGTGAATGGGTAGGGGTACGATGTACCCCATACTCATTCACATAGGGTGGGGGACCGTGATATGGGGGCCCCCTTATTAAAGGGGGCTCCTGGATTCCAATAAGCCTCCTGCCCGCAGACCCCGATAACCAACGGCCAGGTTTGTCGGGAAGAGGCCCTTGTCCTCATCAACATGGGGACAGGGTGCTTTGGGATGGGGGGGCCGCAGGGCGCCCACCTGCCCCAAAGCACCCCCCCATGTTGAGGGCATGCGGCCTGGTACGGTTCAGGAGGGGGGGCCCTCACTCATCCCCACCCCCTTTCCTGACCAGCCGGGCTGCGTGCCTCGAAAAAGGCTCTGGTATTGCTTTTGGGGGGACCCCAACGCCGTTTTTATGGCATAGAGGTTCCCCTTTAAATCCATACCAGATGCAAGGGCCTGGTATGCTCTTGGAGGGGGAACCCATGCCGGTTTTTTATTTACAATTTAGTGAAGTTCCCCCTCATGATTCATACCTAACACAGTGCCTGGTATTGGCGGGGATACAAGTCGGATCTCCGTTCAATATCGTGCCGCGGCTAAACGCAACCGCATGTAAATGCAGCTAATCGCACTGTACAAATGCAGCTGATCGCTGTGCCTGGAGTCTTGAACCTAACATGCTTTTAACTGTGGCAGAACAGCCATCCATGTGAAAGGGGCCTAACTGTACTGTCTGCCTTCATGTTGTAAAGTGCTGCGCAAACTGAAGGCGCTATATAGATCCTGTATAATAACAATAAATCAACTTGTCATGGCTCTGACAATAGTCTATAGAATTTAAAGGGAACCTTTTTCTGTTTCATTTTTTTGTGCATATTACGTGTATTAGTCTAAAAAGCTATTCTTTCCTGTGTGCATCTCTGATTCTGGTTTCATTTTTCAAATACTTTTCCAACCTACTAACCTTCCAGCTAAGCTTTGGCCCCAGAACAAAGCAACAGAGGTGCTCTTTTTGGACAGATGGAAAGGATGAGGTAAAGTAAAAATGTGGCCAGGCTATGGACATTCAAGTATGTGCATATTCTTAACAAGCAGTAAATGAGCTTTAAGGCTGCAGTCATACTTGAGCTGAGTGTCTTTGATTGTTTTGCAGGCTTTTTTTTTTTTTTTTTTAAAACAAGTTGTTGTACACTACAGCCATTTTTGCTTGCTTTGCTGTCTATCCAGGTTGGAGCATACATTACTAAATGGCATTTTAAGCATTTTGTAGCTTTGAGCTAATGAAACATAGAAGAGTAACAGCAGAAAAATAACCAAGTAGTCCACTGAGTCTGCCCCATTTTTTTTCACTGACCTCCTATCACTGTGTACACTCTAATAGGCAAATTAGTGGCAAAACCAGATGCAGATTAGACTGTTTTAGTTAGCACATTGGAAAGTCTTTGCAGCAGTCTCTGTTTACTGGCGACCACTGCATCTGTAATTCTGCACAGACAACTGAGATTGTTTTGCAAAGGTCTACAACAGAATTACCCCTGGAGAGAGACAGATTGTCCCTAGAAACAGATGCATATTTGAATAATGGTCAGAAGCAAATTTTTGTTCTGTTGCAGGGATACAAAAGAGCAGTAGATGGAAGGGTTTTACTGCTCCTGTTTTGCATAGCCTTATTTGCAATAGAATAAGGGAGGTTGTAATGGCTGAGTTTTGTTTTGACAAACGGGCAGTCCCCCGAAACATGTTATCCTGGCAACTGGCGTGATTCTCTGGTGTGTCCCCCAGACTGAGTGTCCACCACCACAGGCTTCCTGGTTCTGGCTATGTCCCTTCTGGTGACGTCTACATCCAGTGACGTGGATCTGCCTGCCTCCTTGACGCTGCCGGTGAGATCATTCAAACACGGATCATACGGCCTCATCGATAACCTGGTTTCCCAGCATATGCTACATGCTTGTGGTATGGGGTTGGTCATTAACTGGTAACCACCGTCCATCTTATTTGTTTTTTACCGGGTGTGGAATAAACCAAACCTGTTTAATGGATACACTGTGCTCTGTGCTTCTGGGCTTTTAATATCACTGCCAGTCAGCCTTTTGAGGTCTTATCAAATTGTGCATATATGACACCCACATGTCCTTTTAGGAGTGCCTTGTCAGTGTTATGTTCTCATAGGATTGTGTATATAGGTGTATATATCTTATTTTTCACTATAAGGTAGACTTGTGTCTTTTTTCAACCAGACTAACTATGTAACTATAAATTGTGCACAAAGAGATGGGATCAAACATACCCTACTGGAGACTGGCCCATGTGTGGATACCCACTGATGGAAGCCCCATAATTGTTGCCTTCGCCTCCGTTTAACTAGTTAAGCCCCGAGCCTGTTTTTCAGATTCGGTGTTTACGAGACTAAAACATTTTTTTTTTGCTATAAAATTACTTAAAACCCCCAAACATTATATATTTTTTCTAACACCCTAGAGAATAAAATGGCAGTCATTGCAATACTTTTTGTCACACCGTATTTGCGCAGCGGTCTTACAAGCGCAATTTTTTTGGAAAAAATTCACTTTTTTAAATTAAAAAATAAGACAACAATAAATTTGGCCCAATCTTTTTACATATTGTGAAAGATAATGTTACGCCGAGTAAAATGATACCCAACATGTCACGCTTAAAAATTGCGCCCACTCGTGGCATTGCGTCAAACTTTTACCCTTAAAAATCTCGATAGGCGACGTCTAAAAAATTCTACAGGTTGCATTTTTTGAGTTACAGAGTAGGTCTAGGGCTAGAATTATTGCTCTTGCTCTAACGATTGCGCGATACCTCACTTGTGTGGTTTGAACACCGTTTTCATATGCGGGCGCTACTCGCGTATGCGTTCGCTTCTGCGCGCAAGCTCGTCAGGACGGGGCGCTTTAAAAAAAAAATTTTTTGTTTTCGGATTTATTTTTATTTATTTTACAATTTTTAACACTGAAATAAAAAAAAATGATCACTTTTATTCCTATTACAAGGAATGTAAACATCCCTTGTAATAGAAAAAAGCATGACAGGTCCTCTTAAATATGAGGTCTGGGGTCAAAAAGACCTCACATCTCATATTTAGGCTTAAATGCAAAAAAAATAAAATAAATCGAAACTGTCATTTTTTTCAAATGACAAAAAAAATAAATGTTTCTTTAAGACGCTGGGCGGGACTGACGTTTTGACGTCACTTTCGCCCAGCAGAGCAATGGGGACGGGTGAAGGACATTTTTCACTCACTCGCATCCCCAGTCAGCAGCCGAGCGGATCGCCTCCGCCGCTACCGACGGCTACGGTAAGCGGCGGAGGGCGCGGGAGAGCGACGGGAGGGGGGTGGCCCCTCTCCCGCCAACGATAACGGCGATTTAGCGGCGAATCCTCCACGGAGACTGCTGTTATCGTTGACAGGACCGCCGACTGAAGAGATGAATATCTCGGTTGTGGCAGCAGCTGCTGCCGTTACCGAGATATCCATCTTTAAAGTGCCGACGTATAACGACGGTGGGCGGTCGGTAACTAGTTAATCCAGCCCTGTCTGTCACTGATGCAGATGGCTTTCTAGCCCAGTCAGATAAATCAAAATTGTAAGAACAAATTATTGCATAATTGATATAAAGGTAGACACAAACTATTGGTCACAAATTATATACAGTATCTCACAAAAGTGAGTACACCCCTCACATTTTTGTAAATATTTTATTACATCTTTTCATGTGACATCACTGAAGAAATTAAACTTTGCTACAATGTAAAGTAGTGAGTGTAGAGCATGTATAACGCTACAACTTTACTGTCTCCTCAAAATAACTCAACACACAGCCATTAATGTCTAAACCGCTAGCAGCAAAAGTAAGAACACCCCTAAGGGAAAATGTCCAAATTGGTCCCAATTAGCCATTTTCCCTCCCTAGTGTCATGTGACTCATTAGTGTTACAAGGTCTCAGGTGTGAATTTGGAGCAGGTGGGTTAAATTTGGTGTTATCACTCTCACTCTCTCATACTGGAAGTTCAACATGGCACCTCATGGCTAAAAACTCAGAGGATCTGAAAAAAATAATTGTTGCTCTACATAAAAATGGCCTATAGTAAGAACAGTTTTCCTCAGAAATTGGGACTTTAAATGAACCACAGACAGTGGAGTGTAGAAAAGGTTTTAACAATTAATTAACGTATACAAAAAAACTGATGCGTGATAAAACATCAAACATAAAAATAAACAACAAACACATATGAGAAAATAGCTAAAAACCAACTGAGAAGGGAAGCCCAAGGCTGTCGAATGACAGACTATCCAACGCGTTTAAAAAAACACATGGTTTAATTCTTCTTCAGGGACTTGACCAGGCTTAATGCTTTTCAAAGCTGTAAAACTTGAATCCCCACTGTAGATGTTTCACTGTGAGATGAGAATTCAAATAAAGGTAGAGTCAGGCTTTTGAACTCCGGAGACGGAAAAAAAACCTTCCACAAAATTTGGGGTAGATGGTTGGCTAGTCCGCTAACCCTCTCCCAGCACTGATTGTACTACTCTTGCTTGATCATTGATGAGCCGTGCCTCACGGATCTCTAATGTCTGGACCTCCGCTTTTGCTATATCCAGATATTATACCTGATCCTTTTACCACAGTGCCTACTTTATATTTTGCACTGATGTCAGTTTCTTTTTCTATGTTTGAGTGTATTGCCTAACGTTTATGACCAGGTTGTCTGTGGTGTTTTTTTTGTATGTTTTTCTGTTTGTTGGTTTGTCTTAAACCTAATAAAAATATCTTTAAAAAAAAAAAAAAAAAGTAGAGTCAGGAAGGAGGTGATCCCTCGGCCGCACACATGCACATACTATGGCTCCATGGGTCATAAGGACCATCAAGGCGTTACAGTGAGCATAGACTAGATACCAACATCATTGGATCAATCTTGGAGACTATATTTTCCAGGGCAATAGGAGTCAGGCTTCCCATAGAAAGTGCAATTTTGATAGTACCAATGCAATCTAAAAATCCTGGTCTATGTAGTATTAGTCCAGAACCCAGCGATCTGGGAAAATGGGTCTATCCCCTATTGGCAATTATAGTATAGCCTTGCTCCCATTGCTGGATGGCGTGGCTCCTATCGTCAGTCATCTCTTTGATGACTGACAATAGGAGCCATGCCTTGCTAACCATTGCCTTGCTAAAGAAGCTAAGGGTAAAGGTGATGGGCTGGCCAAGCATGTGGAGAAGTGCAAGGTCTCTAACATCCACCAGCTCCGTGATGTCATTATGGAGAAGTGGAAGAGGACTCCAGTGGCAACCTGTGAATTCTCTGGTGAACTTCATAACCAAGAGGGTTAAGGCAGTGCTGGAAAATAATGGTGGTCACACAAAATATTGACACTCTGGGCCCAATTTGGACATTTTCACTAATGCCCCGTACACACGGTCGCTTTATGTGATGTAAAAAAACAATGGGCCAGATCCACGAATCCCGGGCACAACTTAACTTTTCGGATTTAAGTTACACCGCCGCAATTTTTCCAAGTTAGTGCCCGATCCACAAAGCACTTACCTGGAAATTTGCGGCGGTGTATCCTAAATCCGGCCGGCGCAGGGCGGGCCAATTCAAATGGGGCGAGTCCCATTTAAATTAGGCGCGCTCCCGCGCCGGACGTACTGCGCATGCTCCGTTTCCGAACTCCCGCCGTGCTTTGCGCACCGTGACGTCGTTTTTTCGAACGGCGATGCGCGTAGCGTAATTCCGTATTCCCGGACGGCTTACGCAAACGACGTTGATTTTTAAATTTCGGCGCGGGAACGACGGCCATACTTTAGACAGCAATACACTTGCTGACTAAAGTTAGGGCAGCAAAAAAAAATTGTGACGGGAAACTATACTAGCGGCGACGTAGCAAACGCGAAAAACCATCGTGGATCGCCGTAACTCCTAATTTGCATACCCGACGCTGGTTTACGACGCAAACTCCCCCCAGCGGCGGCCGCGGTACTGCATCCTAAGATCCGACAGTGTAAAACAATTACACCTGTCGGATCTTAGGGATATCTATGCGTAACTGATTCTATGAATCAGCCGCATAGATAGAAACAGGGATACGACGGCGTATCAGCAGATACGCCTGCATATCCCTTTTGTGGATCTGGCCCAATGTTTTTAAAAACATCATTTTAAATGACCATGTGTGGGGAAAACTTCATTTTATGTCTTCTGAAAAACGACAAAAAAAAAAAAATTCGAGCATGCTTCAATTTTTTGTGTCGTTTTTCAAAACGTTGTTTTTTGTGTCACAAAAAATCACGTGTGTAGCTAAAACGACATTTAAAACGTTGTTTTTAAACCCGCGCATGCTCAGAAGCAAGTTATGAAGTGAGCTTCAATGGAATAGAGTGCTGAACGTAACCGCGCTTTGCTAGAGCATTTTGAAAAAACGATGATGTGTAGGCAACGTCGTTTTTGAAAATGAAGTTTCAAAAACGTTGTTTTTTTACTTCACAAAAAAATGTCGTTTTTTTTCATAAAAAAAAACGACCGTCTGTACGCGGCATTAGGGGTGTACTCACTTTTGTTGCCAGCGGTTTAGACATTAATGGCTGTGTGTTGAGTTATTTTGAGGGGACAGCAAATTCTCACTGTTATACAAGCTCTATACTCATTACTTGAGTGTCATTTCTTCAGTGTTGTCACATGAAAAGATATAATAAAGTATTTACAAAAATGTGAGGGGTGTACTTACTTTTCTGAGATACTGTAAATCCGCTTTGTGTGCAATCAAAAATCAATCATGTTATAATATTCTTCAATGTTGTGCAATTATTTAAAACGAAATAAGCAATTAAGCGTGGAACATTTACACCTTGTTCAGAATCGGCATTTCAATTACTTTCAATAATGCATTGTTCCTTACCCTATTATGATCAATATAACAATAAATAGCATCCTATCTAAATTGTAGCTCTTAGTCCACTCTATCCTGCATTGCCAGCATTTACAGCATTACAATATTTTGAAAAATGTGACATTTCTTGCCTTTTTGTCTATCCATGGAGTGCCCATAAATTGTTATAAAAGAACTAACAATTGGCAGGATATGTAGAAATGGATTTCCTCTGGCAAACAAGTAGATATACAATTTGTAGCTGCACAGAATCTATTGCGAGTGCTTATTGTTTAAGTGGGACTAAGCTCAAAAATGCAAAACAATATGGAAAGCATACAAAAGACCATGAGGGAGTGGCAGATCAGCATTTTATACAGGCCAGTGTTGGCCACACAGCAAATCTGATATTATGACAATTCAGTCTCTAAGGCCCCATACACACGATAGAATTTACCCGCGAATACGGTCCAGCGGACCGTTTCCGCGGATAAATCCTCTCGAGGATTTTGGCGGATTTTCATGCGATGGAGTGTACACACCATCGCATTGAAATCCGTGCCGAAATCCTCTGGCGATGACGTGTCGCGCCGTCGCCGCGATTATGACGCGGCGACGTGCGCGACGCTGTCATATAAGGAATTCCACGCATGCGTCGAATCATTGCGACGCATGCGTGGGATCCCTTCGGACGGATGGATCCGGTGAGTCTGTACAGACGAGCGGATCCATCCGTTGGGATGGACTCCAGCAGATGGATTTGTTCTGCATGTCAGCAAATATTCGATCTGCTGGAATCCATCCCAGGGGAGATATATCCGCGGAAACAGATCCGCTGGCGTGTACACACCATAGGATCTATCCGCTGAAACCCATCTGCTGGGATTTATCTGCGGATGGATTCTATCGTGTGTACGGGGCCTTAGTGTGCTAACAAATGCAAAACAAATGCTCAGTAACATTATTCACATCCATGGCTTTCTAGAAAATGTATTATTACTTTTTACAAAAATACGTCTCTTTATAAGAGGAATATTTCAGAAGTTCTGCATAGTCCTCTGAGAACACACCTCCAAAACCTCCATGTTATAGTAAGACAAACTTGATTTGTGTCTATTTAACATGGTAGACTACTTCTTGCATAGAGGCATTCATAGTTAAAGGGGTTGTAAAGGTTACGGTAATTTTTTATTTTCTAAGGTTCCTTTAACCACTTAAGGACCGGACCAATATGCTGCTAAATGACCCAAGGGGTTTTTACAATTCGGCACTGCGTCGCTTTAACAGACAATTGCGCGGTCGTGCGACATGGCTCCCAAACAAAATTGGCATCCTTTTCTTCCTACAAATAGAGCTTTCTTTTGGTGGTATTTGATCGCCTCTGCGTTTTTTTTTTTTGCGCTATATACAAAAATAGAGCGACATTTTTGAAAAAAATCTATATTTTTTACTTTTTGTTATAAGAAAAATCAAATAAACTAAATTTTAGTCAAACATTTAGGCCAAAATGTATTCAGCCACATGTCTTTAGTAAAAAAAATAGCTACCTAGCGGGAACAGCGACACTAATACAGCGATCAGAAAAATGATTGCTTAGTGACACTGGCAATAGGGAGTGAAAGGGTTAACTAGGGCGGTGATCAAGGGGTTAAAACTTTATTAGGGGGGGTACGGGGGCTACCCTGAACCTAACACTAACTGCCTGTCACACTGCCTGTCACACTGCCACTAAATGCAGTGATCAGTACATATATGATCACTGCATTCAGTGACACTATGACAGGGGGGTGGGGGGGGTGATCGCAAGGGGTTAATGTGCCTGCGTGTCCTGGTGTCAGTGTAGTGTTGTGCAGACTCACTGTGTGATGTCTTCTCTCCTCAGCGGCGGTTGAAAATACCGCCGAGAGGAGAGATCACATCACTTCCCTCTTCCTGTGTTTACACAGGCAGAGGAAGTGACACACGGGGGAGGGCGCGGATTGGCTGGGAGCGATCCGGAGGGGGCGGACAAAAACAAACAGCCACCCCCTCATCCCGGATCGCTCGGACAGCCACGGGGACCGCCGCAGGTACCGGGGGGGGGGTCCCGATCGGACCCCCGACCCACGTCTAGGCAGGGACGTACAGGTACGCCAATGTGCCTGTACGTGCCATTCTGCCCACGTATATGTACATGTGGCGGTCCTTAAGTGGTTAAGCTAGTGCATTGTTGATTCACTTACCTTTTCCTTCGATTTCCCTTTTAAATGTTTTTTTTTCTTTGTCTGAATTTCTCACTTCCTGTTTCTCCTCAGTAAGCTTGCCCCCATCATCTGTCTGGGGGTTAGTCAGCCAGAACAGCTTACTGAGGAGGAACAGGAAGTGAGAAATTCAGACAAAGAAAACAAAAGGAAAACAAATAGAAGGGAAATGGAAGGAAAAGGTAAGTACACCAACAATGCACTAGCTTAAAGGAACCTATTTAGAAGAAAAAAAAGAAACAAACCTTTACAACCCCTTTAGGTAGTCCATTTTTAAGTAACACCAATTAGACATTTATAGGTGGATTCAGAATGACTTAGGCTGGCGTATCAGTAGATACGCCAGCCTAAGTCTGAATGTGCGCCGGCGCTAATTTAAGCGTATTCTGGTAACCAGATACACTTAAATTAGGCTCAGATACGAGCGGCGTAAGTATCTTACACCGTCGTATCCTAAAGTGTACTTTTTAGGCTGACCGCTAGGTGGCGCTTCCATTGCGGTCGGCCTAGAATATGTAAATGAGTAGATACGCCGATTCACGAACGTACGCTTGCCCGACGCAGTAAAGATACGCCATTTACGTAACGCACTTTCAGGCCTAAAGTTATTCCATCAAATAGCTGGAATAGTAATGTTAAGTATGGCCGTCGTTCCCGCGTCGAAATTTGAAAATTTTACCTCGTTTGCGTAAGTCGTTCGTGAATACAGCTGGACGTAATTTACGTCCACGTTGAAAGCAATACGACCGTGCTGCGTACTTTGCCACAATGCACACTGGGATATGTACACGGATGGCGCATGCGCCGTTCGTAAAATACGTCAATCACGTCAGGTCAACCCCCCATTAGCATAAAACACGCCCCCTCAGCCGTAACTTAGCAGGCAAGTACTTTGTGAATCATGTACTTGCCTCGCTAACTTACGGCGGCGTAGTGTAAATGCCATACGCTAAGCCGCCGCAACTATGCGCCCGCCATCCTGAATCCAGCTATTACAGTAACATTGGATTTTGGAAAAGAATGTAGATGTAGTAGCTGTAATGTGTCCTACAACAGGAGTAGTTATACTTGTGAAATATATACATGGGCTAGTGGCATTCAAACTACTACATGTATGTAAATATCTATGTACTATTGTTTTGTATGTGCATCAATAAAAGTGGCCCTATAACCATCAGAGCCACCAATGACTCTTCATCGCTCCTTTTTTGTATAGCTTTTGCAATTTCATGTACAAGTGCACATATTTAACCTGTTGTTATGGTAACACTTTGGGGTTCATTTATTAACCACTTGCCTACTGGGCACTTATACCCCCTTCCTGCCCAGGCCGATTTTCAGTGCTGTGGCACTTTGAATGACAATTGTGTGGTCATGCAACATTGTACCCAAACAGAGTTGTTATCATTTTTTTCCACACACATAGGGCCAGATTCAGATACATTTACGTTGCTCCACGGCAGCGTAACGTATCCCATTTACGTTACACCGCCGCAGGTTTACAGCGTAAGTGCCTGATTCACAAAGCTCTTACCTGTAAACTTGCGGTGGTGTAACGTAAATCCGCTCGGCGCAAGCCCGCCTAATTCAAATGGGGCGGGCACCATTTAAATCAGGCGCGTTCCCGCGCCGAACGTACTGCGCATGCTTCGTTGGGAAAATTACCCGACGTGCATTGCGCTAAATGACGTTGCACGGACGTCATTTGTTTAGACGTTAACGTAAATGGCGTCCAGCGCCATTCACGGACAACTTACGCAAACGACGTGATTTTTTAAATTTCGACGCGGGAACGACGGCCATACTTAACATTGCTTAGAACATCTAGGGCTCAGCCATAATTTTACAACGCGTATCTCAACGGAAACTACGTAAAGTTAGAGCGACGGGTAACGCGGACGTTCGTGGATCGCCGCAACTAGTCATTTGCATATTCTACGCGGACCGCAATGGCCTCGCCACCTAGCGGCCGGCATAGAATTGCATCCTATGATCCGACAGTGTAAGTCAATTACACCTGTCGGATCTTAGAGCTATCTATGCGTAACTGATTCTATGAATCAGCCGCATAGTTAGGACGGGCGGATCACAGAGATACGACGGCGTATCAGGAACTGCGCCGCCGTATCTCTTTTGTGAATCTGGCCCATAGAGCTTTTTTTTGGTGGTATTTAATCATTATTGGGTTTTGTATTTTTTGCTAAAAAAAAAAAATAAGATCAAAAATGTTGAAAAATAAATAAATAATTCATAGTTTGTTTTAAAATTGTGAAAATGTTTCTCCTTCACTGTTGTGCGCTGATGAGGCTGCACTGATGGGCACTGATAGATGGCACTGATGGTCACTGATGAGGTGGCACTGGTGGGCACTGATGAGGAGGCACTGATAGGTGGCACTGATGGGCACTGATAGGTGGCAATGATAGGCTCTGATAGGCGGCACTGAGAGGTAGCACTAATAGGCAGCACTGATGGGCACTGATAGGTGGCACTTATGGGCACTGATAGGCACTGGTAGATGGACATTGACAGGTGACACTGATGGTGAGGCACTGATTGGCAGCACTGATGGACACTAATTAAACAGTAATTGAAAAAAACAATGTTTTTGTCGATGTGATTCCTCTCAAGCCTGCCTTGCATACACACGATCGTGAAAAAAATGCTCAAGCAAAGCGCGGTGACGTACAACACGTACGACAACGTGAACAACGTCACTATAAAGGGGAAGTTCCATTCAAATTGCGCCACCCTTTGGGCTGCTTTTGCTGATTTCGTGTTACCGCGTGTTAGTAAAAGATTGGTGAGAGACAAATTTGCGCTTTTCAGTCTTCGTGCTTTTCAGTCTGTTACAGCGTGACGAATGTGCTATCTCCGTTACATATGCTAGTTTTACCAGAACGAGCACTCCCGTCTCATAACTTGCTTTTGCGCATGTTCGTTTTTTTCCCCCTCGTTAAAGCCTACACACAACCGCTTTTCACAACGTGAAATAGAACGACGTGAAAAACAACGAGAAAACATAGAGCAGGTTCTAAATTTTTAGGGGCCATTTTTCTCGTCGAGAAAAATGCTCTGGATTATACACACGACCGTTTTTCACGACCAATTAAAAAAATTGAATTTTTCTCGTCATGAAAAATGGTCGTGTGTCATAACCAGTTTTACTTAATATCTTGAAAACGTTATTTTTATTTATCAAACTGCCCCATTTTGGCTGTTAAGACTTTTGCAATCATTGGGCCAGATTCACAGAAAAAGTACGCCGGAGTATCTGCTGATACTCCGGCGTACTTTCAAATTTGCCGCGTCGTATCTTTATTTTGAATTCTCAAACAAAGATACGACGGCATTTGGCTAAGATCCGACAGGCGTACGGCTTCGTACGCCTTCGGATCTTAGGATGCAATACTTCGGTGCCCGCTGGGTGGAGTTCACGTCATTTTCCGTGTTGGGTATGCTAATTAGCTGTTCACGGCGATCCACGAAGGTACGCGTGTTTGTCGCATTCTCTTACGTTGTCGCTAGTCGGCTTTTCCCGTCGTAAAGTTGCGATTGCTATTTAGGTGGTGTAAAAATAGACAGCCCATGTTAAAGTATGGCCGTCGTTCCCGCGTCGAATTTGAATTTTTTTTTTTGCGTAAGACGTCCGGGAATAGGAAAGGACGTAACGCACGTCGCCGTTCAAAAAATTACGTCGGTGCGACGTCATTTCACGCAAAGCACGCGGGAAATTTCAAAACGGAGCATGCGCAGTACGTTCGGCGCGGGAACGCGCCTAATTTAAATGATACACACCCCATTTGAATTAGGCGGCTACGCCGCCGCAAGTTTACAGGCAAGTGCTTTGTGAATCAAGCACTTGCGCTGAAAACTTGCGGCGGTGTAACGTAAATTACATATGTTACACCGCCGCATTTGTACCTGAATCTGGCCCATTATTTTAAATGAATGAAGCCAACTTTTTTCTGGTATTTCGTTTATTTTAACATGGACAAAAAAGAGGGTTAAAACTGATATTTTAAAAATTAAAATTTTGCTTTGTTAACTATTAGGCAGGGCACATTTCTGATGTGTTTCTACAAGAATGCAACTAAATTCCATAAAATCTATATTGCATATGTATCTTTAATACGTTTATAAAAACAGTTTTTTTGTACCACATATATACTTATGTGCTCAGTAGACTCTGGCCATTTGACAATTTTCCCTTCAGTCAGCTAGCAGTTATCACCTGCAGCCATAAGGTCTACATAGACATTATGACCATCACAAAGCTGGCAACATCGGGTGATGATCATGTAACACCTAAGGGTAGCAAAAAAATACAGCAAATCCAATTACAGTGCAGGATAAGGAGCAAAAGAACAACTGCTAATATTCACAGATAGATGTAATTGTTTTAGTGACCACTCATCACAACGCGTGGCTCTGCCTTTAGTCTCTTGGTGCCCATATTATGACTGAGGACATAAAATGATAGTTTCTCGTAAAAGTCAATTCTGTCTGCCTGTATCTCTTCTAGAAACAATGATAGGTTCTATCTACTGATGACTTTTTTTTAACCCGAGAAAAAAGGCAATCAGCGCTGCTTTTTTCAGGCTACCATCAGAACAATTGCTTTGTAAGAATTTTAGCTGCACATATCTAATCGATTTGAAGAGATAAGAAATTGTAATCCTCATATCTAATAGTGTCTATTTTATGTATGTCTTCATCCCGAGCGTGTAAAGTTATTACACTGAGATTAGCTGATAAAGTTAAGTATCTATTTAGCAAGAATCTCTGTGGAATCAAATGCGCATAATCTGTTTTAGCAGTCCATTTTAAAGTTGATTATATCACTGTGTAAACTACTTACATAGATAAGACTGTTTTCTCTGAAAAGAGGTTATTAGGAAATGTTGTTTGCAGACGGGGTTCCAAAGGGGATTGCATGCCATCGCGGTGACCGCTTCTAAAAATATGGCAAATCTATTGTAAAAAATAGCTTTGTTCTTGTGTTTTACTTCACTGGGTGTCCTGTTGCAATCTAGAGATGTTGTACAAGCAGTGTAGGGCAACTTCATTCGCTATAGAGGTCCAAAAGAACAAAAGGCAAGCAGGAGAGCTGTCTGTTCTACTGCTGTTCACATGAGAGCACATGATTAAAGGGTATATCCACTTTCACAGTCAAACTTGACAAAATCTCACTATATGTTTGTTAAAGTGGTTGTTAAGCCACTCTAACCTGTATACACCGTCAGCATTGCTTCCTATTGTAGTATCCCTCTGTGTGTGATTTATAAAAATAAATGCTGCAAATACCTAATTTCATTACAGAGATTGTGATGACATGACTGCCCAGCTTTCTCCTTTTCTCCTCTGAGAGGTGCAGTGGGCGGGGCTGAGATTCCTTTGCTGATGTCAGTCTGGAGGGGAGGAGAGAGCTGGCTGGTCATGTGATTGCAATCTCAGCTCATAAATTAGGTATTTACAGCATTTATATTTATAAATCATTCACAGATAAGGACACTGGAATAGGAGGCAGTGCTGATGGTGTATACAGATTAGTGTTTTGAGAGAAGCAGGAGGGGGAGGGGCGGCTCACACACAGACAGGGAGGGGGGATGAGGACACAGGAGCAGAGAGGAGAGCAGATAGCAGGCTGCTGATGACAGAGGCATGTAAACTGATCTGGTCTCAGCAGTCATGATACACTGTGGTCAGTTTACAGAGGTGTGGGGATAAACTGGCAGGACCAGCCAGGTTTTTTTTAGGTGTTACAGGGGGCCAAATAACACAGGACAAGCACTGTGTCATATAACATTCTTTAAAGGATCCATATTGTTTGGGGTTAACAAATGTTTTAAGCGTTTCCATTCACAGAGCATAACAAAAATAGTTTAAAAAAAATATTTATACCTTTTAGGCCTCATGGGCACGGGGTGTGTGTTTAGCCCTTAATGACAGAACGCCTGACAGGGGAAAAGCTGCTTAAAAAAACATGGAGAAAGTTGCATATGGCACACGATTAGGCATGTTTAGACGTGTGAAGTGTTTGACATTAATGGATTACATAGGCCAGAATTTTCATTTATTTTGGCCATTGGAATGAATTAACGCTCAAACTCTTGACATGTCTAGCATTTAAGCTCGTTTTGACAAATTTACCTGCGTTCGTAATTTTTTCTGCTCTTTAGTTCCTCTCCTTTGTGGGTATTTTTCAGCCTGTAAATGCTACTCTTCTAATACACCTGTAAATGCATGGACACATAGGCTTACATAGAGATGATTTAACAGGCTGAAAAAAGTGGTGTTTTTTATAAGCTCAGTGTACATGAGGCCTTAGGCCTCATACACACGATAGGTTAACCAGAGGACAACGGTCTGAAGGACCGTTGTCATAGGTTAACCGATGAAGCTAACTGATGGTCCGTCACACCTACACACCATAGGTTAAATAACCGATCGTGTCAGAATGCGGTGACGTAAAACACAACGACGTGCTGAAAAAAACGAAGTTCAATGCTTCCAAGCATGCGTCGACTTGATTCTGAGCATGCATGAATTTTTAACCGATGGTCGTGCTTACTAACGATCAGTTTTGACCTATCGGTTAGGAATCCATAGGTTAATTTTAAAGCAAGTTGGCTTTTTTTTAACCTATGGTTAAATAACCTAGGGGGCCCACACACGATCGGTTTTGACAGATGAAAACGGTCCATCAGACCATTGTCCTCTGCTTAACCTATCGTGTGTACGAGGCCTTAGATGTTTCTAAGGAGAAGGTGTCATGGCTGCTCACTGAAGACCAAGAACTGAGCGATCAGTAATGTTAATTGAACTTTTGTTAAGTACCTACATTTTTTTCTTGATAGCATTCTTCTGTTATTAGCCTCATGTTTCCTACTGCACAGCAGCACTCTGTACTAGGTAAAGGAAGACTACCACTATGAACCGACCAGGCTTGCCTGCAGTGCACATGTGCTGACACTGAATACTCTTATGCCACGTACACACTATCACTTTATGTGATGACAAAAAACGACGTTTTAAATCATGAAATAGAACAACGTTTTTGAAACTTAATTTTCAAAAACGACGTTGCCTACACACCATTGACGTTTTCCCCCACACACGGTCACTTTAATTGACATTTTTCAAAACGTAGTTTTTTTTCATCACATAAAGTGATGGTGTGTACGCGGCATTACAAGCAGAGAAATCAGGGCCAGCAGACGAGAAATCAGGGCCAGCAGAAGGATGAGCTCTGTGGTGGGCTTCTGCTCCATCAATGTCCAATCTCACGTAATAGCATATACATTGTAATTCCCATCCTTGTTCCTTTAATGCAGAACCATTTTAGGGTTATTCCTGCTGGGGATAGTTGCTGGGCATCATTACCTGCCACTCATACTTGTTTACTGGGGGTTATTTCCAGGATTGTACGAGGAGCCCATGATTGTGTTGTATGGTTGGGAAGAAATAAAAGCAGAACTCCATTTTACACATGGGGCTTGCACAGAAGACAGCACGTATGTGAACTCAGAGCTAGGTTATACATTCTCCATGGGGAGATGTCTGAACTATTCCCTATGGAGAGGGAAAGAAAGCTAGGGCACCCTTAGTTGGGAAATGTAGTTGAGTTGAGAGGTATCTTATTATAGCACGGTCTTACCCTGAAGGGTCCCTACACGCATAGCAGAGTTCAGTATACTGTATGTATGAGGAAGATTATGTGTGGACATGCATCTCTCCAGGAGAGGGTTTATCATGGGGAACTTTTACAAGAGTATGAGCTACAAAAGTAACTGAGAAGTAACAGATGCCTCTATAGATGTTGAAAGTTATGTTATTTGAAATGTATAGTAAGGTGTTTATCTTGTTAAATAAGGAATTCCAGCCTGAACTGTTGTAATTTCTTCAAGAGACAGTTCTCTGGATCAAAAATTCATGTGCATTGACAACGGTACAGATGCCGATGAAAAGTGTGAACTTGATAATGGGGTTGTAATCTGGTTAGGCCAGGCTGGGCCTTACCTAGAGTTCCCAAGAGGCTGATGTTGTCTCTCTGTTACCACCCTTATAAAAGTGGTAACTCCACATAAAAGATTACAGGCAAGTCATGCTTACCATCCTAAGCTGAAGATGTTTTACACAAAGGGCTTACGTGTGCCCTGTCACATTTCAGAAGGGTCATATGAATGACTTAATAGTAATTTATGTATTTTTCTTAACCTAACTTTACTGATATCTAAATACACTGTACCTTCAGCTTATGTACGGGCAACCTAATGCTATTTTGCCTTTTATTTTAACCAGTATTTAAATTGGGCAGCTGACCATTTTAAAAAATAAACATATTACTTGATATAAACAATTCTGGACATTTCTCATAGGATTGTAGAGACATACGAGTACCAGTAAAGTCCAGTCAACATGCTACCTCTCTAAGCAGGAATCATGCAAGGTATATGAAACATGCAAATATGTCTGCTATCATGTAAATCAGCAGATAAGGCCCCATACACACCATAGAATCTATCCGCAGATAAATCCCATCAAATGGGTTTCTGCGGATAGATCCTATGGTGTGTACACGCCAACGGATATTTATCCGCAAATAAATCTCCCCTGGAATGGATTTCCAGCAGATAAATATTTGTCGACATGCACAGAATATCTATCTGCTGGAATCCATTCCAACGGATGGATCCGCTCGTCTGTACAGACTTACCGGATCCATCCGTCCAAAGGGATTCCCCGCACACGCCGTAATGAATAGACGCATGCGTGGAATTCCTTATATGACAGCGTCGCGCCCGTCGCCGCGTCATAATAGCGGCGACGGCGCGACACGTCATCGGCAGAGGATTTCAGCGCGGATTTCAATGCGATGGTGTGTACACGCCATCGCATTGAAATCCTCTGAAATCTTAGAGAGGATTTATCCGCGGATACGGTCCGCTGAACCGTATCTGCGGATAAATTCTATCATGTGTATGGGGCCTGAAAGCTGTAAACATGAGCATTTCTTTTTCTTTTTCAAATCATTAAAACACATTGAGATGGTTGTTTGATTGCATGTAATTTATATTCATCATTACACAAATAATTGGCAAGACACATTGCAGCCAATTGCCTACAGAGTGAAATGTAAAAGTCCTCATTGCAAAATAAAAATGATAGCATTCGTCTCTCTTGAAGCAAGAAATGAGCATGAGGTACAGCTGGAAGATAATACAGTAAATGCAATCTGTGCAGAACGGTTGTATTGAGTCTGAAACACAATGTACATACATTATATCTCCTGAAGGATCACTAGCTAAAGCTCTTTTTATTTATTTTTTATTTTTTTGTAACTTCCTAATTTTTTCAACTATTTAGTCACTTGAGCGCAGAGAAATGCAGTTTTAGAATAGATTAGATACATATAAAGATGGGTGTGATTTAAATGGAATACATTCCATGGAAGTATAGGCTACAATTGGGTAAGTCACTTCTTTTCAACAAAGGAAAATAGATCCTTTGGAAATATTCACTTTGCCTAATGGAAATTGCTACTGTCATCTAAAAATGATTGCATGTTAGATTTGACACCATAATAGCCTTAAATTGCAAGCCACAAATGGACAATAAATAGGACTCAGTACATTAGGATGGCCCAAGATGCAGCTTTATATATTCTGCTTGGTGTGTCTACATGCAATGCTTGTATGAGTACAGGGCATTATCAGTGGTATTAGATATAAATTACTTTCTCTAAATATGGCTTTGCATTTTATACTATTTTAGGTATATTACATTAGGTAACGCTAAAAAGTTAGGGGCTGAGGCCCCCTAAAACATTGGTGCCAGTAAATACTCAAAGTATTTCACTGAGTTGGGTTTCCTTCCCTGTTGTGTGATACTGGTACAAGAGATGCTTTGACATATGTCCACCTGCAAGGTGATTGATGTGGTTAGTCTCTTGGTGGTAACCAAACCTGGTATAAGGAAGCCAAACCCTCAGGCCTCGTACACACGACAGAGTTTCTCGGCAGAATTCGTCGAGAATCTCGGTGAAGAGCCGGATTCTGTCGAGAAACTCGGTCGTGTGTACATTTTCGGCCCGATGGAGCCGCCGAGGAACTCGTCGAGCAAATAGAGAGCAGGTTCTCTATTTTCTCGATGGCAGTGGATTTTGGCTCGACGAGTTCTTCATCGGGCTGTTTTTTAAACGAGAAACTCGGTCGTGTGTATGCTAAGAAACCTGTCAAAAACTTAGACACTGGAGACCAACATAGGTAAAACTAGCGTTTGGAATGGAGATAGCACATTCGTGTCGCTTCCAACATTATTTAATCGTTTATTTGCAGCGCTTTACACAATTTTTCCTAAGGGCACAAAACAGCAATATACTAATTTTTTTTTACGATATTCACACAGAGTTCCTTAAAATTAGGTGGAACCTTTTTCTTACTGGACTCAATATTTTTTTTTTTTTTTATTGTCACCTTATTTTGGTCGTGTGTAGGGTTGTCCCGATACCGATACTAGTATCGGTATCGGGACCGATTCCGAGTTTTTTCGGCGGTACTCAGACGCCGATACCCCGCCCCGATACATAAATAGAATACTTGCCGCCGACCGCCGCCGCCGAACGCCGCTGAACGCCGCCCGTCGCCACGAAACGCCGTAATCCGCCGCCATTCGCCGCATCCCCGCTGCCGCCGACTGTGTAATAAGGGCGGGAGCATTACAGCTTTGAATAGCTGTAATGATTCGCACCACGCATAGACACTCCCCCTCGCTCGGGTGAACTGTCCAATCCCGAGCGAGGGGGAGTGTCTATACGCAGCGCGGCGCCAATCATAACAGAGATTCAAAGTTGTAATGTTCCCGCCCGTATTACACAGTCGGCGGCAGCGGGGATGCAGGTAAGCTTGACATGGCTGGATGGGGGGAGACGCTGGATGGGGGGAGACGCTGGCTGGATGGGGGGAGACGCTGGCTGGATGGGGGGTGACGCTGGCTGCATGGGGGGACGCTGGCTGGATGGGGGGTGACGCTGGCTGGATGGGGGGTGACGCTGGCTGTATGGGGGGTGACGCTGGCTGTATGGGGGGTGACGCTGGCTGTATGGGGGGTGACGCTGGCTGTATGGGGGGTGACGCTGGCTGGATGGGGGGTGACGCTGGCTGGATGGGGGGTGACGCTGGCTGCATGGGGGGTGACGCTGGCTGCATGGGGGTGACGCTGGCTGCATGGGGGGTGACGCTGGCTGCATGGGGGGTGACAATGGCTGGGGGAATACATTGCTGGATGGGGGGTGACAATGGCTGGATGGGGGGATACATTGCTGCATGGGGGGAGACAATGGCTGGGGGAATACATTGCTGGATGGGGGGTGACGCTGGCTGGATGGGGGGAGACAATGGCTGGTTGGGGGGAGACGCTGGCTGGATGGGGGGTGACGCTGGCTGGATGGGGGGTGACGCTGGCTGGATGGGGGGTGACGCTGGCTGGATGGGGGGTGACGCTGGCTGCATGGGGGGTGACGCTGGCTGCATGGGGGGTGACAATGGCTGGGGGAATACATTGCTGGATGGGGGGAGACAATGGCTGCATGGGGGGAGACAATGGCTGGATGGGGGGGATACATGGCTGCATGGGGGGAGACAATGGCTGCATGGGGGGAGACAATGGCTGCATGGGGGGTGACAATGGCTGGGGGAATACATTGCTGGATGGGGGGTGACAATGGCTGGATGGGGGGATACATTGCTGCATGGGGGGAGACAATGGCTGGATGGGGGGTGATGCTGGCTGGATGGGGGGCGATGCTGGCTGGATGGGGGGCGACGCTGGCTGGATGGGGGGCGACGCTGGCTGGATGGGGGGTGACGCTGGCTGGATGGGGGGTGACAATGGCTGGGGGAATACATTGCTGGATGGGGGGTGACAATGGCTGGATGGGGGGATACATTGCTGCATGGGGGGAGACAATGGCTGGATGGGGGGTGACGCTGGCTGGATGGGGGGTGACGCTGGCTGGATGGGGGGTGACGCTGGCTGGATGGGGGGTGACGCTGGCTGGATGGGGGGTGACGCTGGCTGGATGGGGGGTGACGCTGGCTGGATGGGGGGTGACGCTGGCTGGATGGGGGGTGACAATGGCTGGGGGAATACATTGCTGGATGGCGGGTGACAATGGCTGGATGGGGGGATACATGGCTGCATGGGGGGAGACAATGGCTGCATGGGGGGGTGACAATGGCTGCATGGGGGGTGACAATGGCTGCATGGGGGGTGACAATGGCTGCATGGGGGGTGACAATGGCTGCATGGGGGGTGACAATGGCTGCATGGGGGGAGACAATGGCTGCATGGGGGGAGACAATGGCTGCATGGGGGGAGACAATGGCTGGATGGGGGGATACATGGCTGCATCTGTGGGGGGACATCGCTGCATTTGGGGACACATTTTAAAAAAAGTATCGGTATTCGGTATCGGCGACTACTTGAAAAAAAGTATCGGTACTTGTACTCAGTCCTAAAAAAGTGGTATCGGGACAACCCTAGTCGTGTGTTTTAAATCCTGCTTTTAATCACCTTAATTTTAAATTTTTTAAAAATGCAAATCCTTTTATTTTTTGTAATGTCAAGTTCCCCCCATAGAAACCTTATTGCTTTGTCTTATCTCATGTGTCCCTTTCAAATTACACCTTATATCCAATTTTTACAAAATAAGAACCTGCCTTCTCACTTGCAAAATTGAAATGTAAAAAAATACAAGGACAAGTATGAACTGTAAAAAAAAATGTACCATTTATTTTGGTAATAAAAAAAAATTTGATATGCAAAAGTCAGCACTGGAGAGCTTGCTGCCATTTGTGCACAGACAGGTGTGGCCTGATGTGACTGGTGATCAGTTGGAGGCCAAAATGGGGACTTGAGAGGTTCATTCAGGAAGTCACGCATCAAGGTCTTGGACTCCCCGAGGTCAGAAACTGGAGCAGGGCAGGCAGATGTCACCAGGTTGTGGTACTACAGCAGCCTGAACTCTGGTACACCACATGGAAGTAAGGGAGTCACTTTCTTGATTTCTTCAAGGCCTTCCTTGGTGGCTTCCCTGCAGCCTGCTCTTTCACCTTCTCTGCAGCCTTCTCAGCAGCCTTCCTCTTATGCCTGGCTGGAGGTGGTGCCACAGGGGTAGTACTCATGCCAGGAGGAGGAGTAGACGAAGGTGGTGGAGGATGAGTAGCCGACGGTGGTGGAGGAGGAGGTGGAGGAGGAGGAGGAGCAGTAGAAGGAGGAGGAGTAGTAGAAGGAGGAGTAGAAGGAGGAGGAGCAGTAGAAGGAGGAGGAGTAGAAGGAGGAGGAGCAGTAGAAGGAGGAGTAGAAGGAGGAGGAGCAGTAGAAGGAGGAGGAGTAGAAGGAGGAGGAGCAGTAGAAGGAGGAGGAGTAGAAGGAGGAGGAGCAGTAGAAGGAGGAGGAGCAGTAGAAGGAGGAGGAGTAGTAGAAGAAGAAGAGGAAGCAGAATGTTCAGATGGAGCAGGAGAAGAAGAGGAAGAAGAATGTTCAGATGGAGCAGGAGAAGAAGAGGAAGAAGAATGTTCAGATGGAGCAGGAGAAGAAGAAGAAGAAGAAGAAGAAGAAGGTGGGGGAGCTTGAGAAGGAGCATGAGAAGAAGAAGAAGGTGGGGGAGCTTGAGAAGGAGCATGAGAAAAAGAAGAAGAAGAAGAAGAAGGTGGGGGAGCTTGAGAAGGAGCATGAGAAGAAGAAGAAGGTGGGGGAGCTTGGGAGTTATGTGGTGTGTGAGGATGGGGATGGCGGCAAATCACAGTGTCCTCCGTGAGAAGACCCCTCACCCCCTGATTTGCCAGGGTGATGAGGAGGCCCTCAAAGAGGAGGCGTTGGTCTAATGTCATTTCTGACATTTTGGCCAAAACCACTGTGACAAATCCCTCCTGAGCAGTGGGAGGCTGTTGCAGGGTTGCATGGGCGTCCCGAATGAGGGCTAGTGAGGCGTCACGCACCCTTGTATCCCTCACCTGCCTTCTCGGACGCAGACGAAGAGGAGACACCTGGCATCTCGTGCTTGGCCCAGCAACCTCGTGCAACCCACTTGGGCCTGCCACCTCATCCGCTCCACTTGGGCCTGCCACCACGTTACTGATACTTGGGCCTGCCAACACGTCCAAGATACTTGGGCCTGCAGCCTCCTCCAAGCCACTCACCCTGTCCTCCTCCTGCCTGGCATTTTCCTGATCCTCCTGCTGCCTGGTCTCGTCCTGTGTATGGAAAAAAAGTAAAGTTTTACTATTTTATAAAATTTTTGTTTTATTTATTTAAGCTCCTGACTGTTGCATTTTTTTTGGTCACGACTTAGCTAAGCCAATCATTCTGACCCATGTTTTTATGGTCAATCACACCACAAAAATTCATGGCCAATACTGACAAATTTTAGGAATAACACTTTTAGATCTAATTTTTATTTACCTTTAATATCTTAATTTACATCTCTTTAACAACATTTAAACACCACATATTTGCACATTGAAAGTACTATATACCTGGCTCCAGCTGGGCAAATCTGGATCTTCATCCAGGATGGAAGGCTGCTGAGAGGGTTCTTCTGCAGAGGGAGCAGCAGGTTGGCTGGAGGGAAGGCTGGAGCTTCTGTGGCTTCTGGGGCGAAGGCTAGAAAGTGACTCCCTAACCTCCAGGTGTTCATCCAGGAAGCTCAGTTTGCTGTAGTACCACAACTTGGGTTTAAATACCCGCCCTGCTCCAGCTCCAGACCTCATCGAAGCCAAGACCTTGTTGCGTGCCTTCCTGTAGGTGCCTCTCAAGGTCCCAATTTTGACCTCCAACTGGTCAGTTGTCACATCAAACCCCACCTGTCTCCGCACAAGTGGGAGCAGGCTCTCCAGTGCAGTTTTCCGCAATTCTCTATTTCTAGAGATGGGGTCTTTGGTGGCCCACAGAACAGGAAGTTCTTGCCACCTATCAATAAAGATCTCCAAGAAGTCGGGTCGGTTAAAGAGATTCATCTTTTTCTGTCCAAAACCAAGGATAAAAAAATAATGTCACTACACAATCTATAAAGTCAATTACTCTTTCTCACAAGCTAGCCCTTAAAGGGTCACTAATGGATAACTATATTTTTGGAGGAAATGACTGTTTACAGTGTCTAGAGACATACAAGTGCATACATATAATGTGCCTCTAGTTTCACTTTTGTTTTGAAATTTAGTTATTGTTTCTGTGAAGTAAAGAGACACACAGAACCCAAAAAAAATAAAAGCAGGGCATATTTTAATTTCTACAATTATTAGCATTGTTTTGGTTGATTTTTAGACACACAGCTTAGACCACAGTCACAAGCTCCCCTGATAAATTTGAGAGGGAGCAGAACCAGGAAGTGATGATTTATGCAAATGATTACAGCTGCTTAAAAGCAAAAAGGGACAATGAGGACATGAAATCAAGACTGATATAATGTAAAGTTAGTTATTTCTGCCCCAAACAATTTTGGCTTATTGCTCCTTTAAATGTCTGTCTTTCCTGAATATGCCACTGCTGTCCCAAGTTCGAAGCATACCTACACGCTTGTCGTTCAAACGTCTTTCTTACGCAACCCGGTCGTATGGACGCTACATGTGTTCGAGCCTTATATACACTCCGCACACGACATCCGCCCATGCTTAAAAAAATTTGATGTTTCCCCCCCGCCCCTTATCTTCCGTCGCAAAAACGACAAGGTGGAATTGGCAGCAGATCATGTTTGGTCAGTTCCTAGGAAACAGATGACCAGTTGTGTCGAACTAATAAGCCAGATCTCATCCTCATTTGTGTATGAAACGTTAGTTAGATAAAAGCACTCCCGATATAGTTTGGTCAAGACATAAAAGCGACCATTTGCATCATGTTTAAACCGACTTGTTTTTAGAAGACATCCTGATGAGAACCGAGATTGCCCACACAACAGTAGTTGGATCAAAATGCATAATCAAAGCGTTGTTTACGTACGACGGCACTATAGCGGACCATTACCTTCAAATTTCAAACTGGCTATGTTTTAATTTATGAACCTAAGATGTAGGCCACAAAATCATTCAATCAAGAAAAACATGTAAAATGTAGTTACATACCGGTCTTTGACCCGATCGTTATCTCCGCCGTCTTCCACAAACTGTGAACGCCCCTTTTACTCACGTGGTAGCCCTTTATACACGCGCATGTGGGACTTTACGCACGTCTCCCCGCCCCTGACGTTCATGGTATCGTATTTTCCCCGCCCCTTTTCCATCTTTTTTGGGTTGGAAGCACATGTTGGAGAATATGGCAGCACGGCGAATCCGTTGTAAGGCCTCCAACATGACCTTTGAGGAAATGGTGGAGATGGTCCTCATCCTCAAAGCAGAGGACTACGATGGGAGGCATGGGCCATATAAGTACCCGAACAAGGTCAAGGCCGCAATAATGGAGAAGGTGAGGAGGAGTCTCCATCGCAAATTTGGAGTGAAAAGGTCCAAGGAGCAGATCCGGAAAAGGTGGTGTGACCTTAAAAAACGGGAGCCGGAACAAATGAAGAGGATCAGGAGAGTGATTAGAAGAAGTAAGTTTGTTATATATTTTGTAAGATTTGTTCCGCGCCATGTGTTTTTTATTTCAGGTTGTACTGTAATATTTTTTTAGGCACAATAATTTGTCGTCAAACTGGACGTCCATTCGGAACGACTAAATATTGTGTTTAAAATCCTAGAAATTATGACATTTTTTTAAAATTGTGGTGAGATCAATCGTAAAAATTATGTAGATGTGCTATTAAAACCACCAAACTTTTTTTAATAATTAAATATACAGTAAAAGGAGAGTCTGCTCAGCAGTCGGTGACACATGTGGACTCATTTGCATAATTGTTGTCCCCTTTAATAACCCATTTTGGGCTTCACACAGAGCTGAGGTGATCCAGTGTATACTTTGTTGGCTTACATGTTTAAAAGTAGACCAAAGCTACAAGATTTGTCAGGATCTTTGTGAATGCCTTCAATCCTGTGTTTTGCCCTGAGGGGTTTTTCAAAACATCAATAGTCCCAGAAATTGTATAAAGTGAATCATATTCCTCTTTCAGGCCTATAAGCTATAAAAATCCTGTTTCCATTTTCTTCATTTTCGTAGGGCGTCATGAAGCTTCGACACGGGAGCAAGAAGTCCAGCAAGCCACACCCCCGAGGGATGGTGATGATGCGCAGCCTGCCACCACATCAGGTAAAGTAACATATAACTAACCCAGCTTCAGGTAATGTAGATGTAGGCCTGCCTAATTTTAAAAAATGGTTTTGTCCCACATTTCAGGATCAGGTGGTGGCTTGGACAGGCATACAAAACAGATGGTTATATCTGAAATCTGGGCCTGCAGAGAAGAGGTGGAGGAGATTCATCTGGCCAACCGAAAAATTAAAGAAAGAACAAGGAGGGTGGAAAATAAATTAAAAAATTTACTTGATGTTTTGGGGAGAGTCTGAATCTGAAAAAAATACCAAAAAAAATTTTAAATACCAGATTTTGATGTTTATTTAATTAAAAAAAACCAAAAAAATAATAAAACCAGATTTTCTACTTTATTTAATAAAAAAAAAAACCAAAAAAATAATAAAACCAGATTTTCTACTTTATTTAATAAAAAAAAACCAAAAAAATAATAAAACCAGATTTTATACTTTCTTTAATAAAAAAAAAAACAAAAAAATAATAAAACCAGATTTTAATGTTTATTAATAAAAAAAACCAAAAAAATTACAAAAATGATTGTATATTGTATGAGAAAAATCACCCACAAAAATACAAAAACGATTGTATATTGTATGAGAAAAATCACCCACAAAAATACAAAAATGATTGTATATTGTATGAGAAAAATCACCCACAAAAATACAAAAATGATTGTATATTGTATGAGAAAAAAAACCAATAAAATTACAAAAATGATTGTATATTGTATGAGAAAAATCACCCACAAAAATACAAAAACGATTGTATATTGTATGAGAAAAATCACCCACAAAAATACAAAAATGATTGTATATTGTATGAGAAAAATCACCCACAAAAATACAAAAATGATTGTATATTGTATGAGAAAAAAAAACAATAAAATTACAAAAATGATTGTATATTGTATGAGAAAAATCACCCACAAAAATACAAAACGATTGTATATTGTATGAGAAAAATCACCCACAAAAATACAAAAATGATTGTATATTGTATGAGAAAAATCACCCACAAAAATACAAAAATGATTGTATATTGTATGAGAAAAATCACCAAAAAAAATTTCAAAAATGATTGTATATTGTATGAGAAAAATCACCCACAAAAATACAAAAATGATTGTATATTGTATGAGAAAAATCACCAAAAAAAATTTCAAAAATGATTGTATATTGTATGAGAAAAATCACCCACAAAAATACAAAAATGATTGTATATTGTATGAGAAAAATCACCAAAAAAAATTACAAAAATGATTGTATATTGTATGAGAAAAATCACCCACAAAAATACAAAAATGATTGTATATTGTATGAGAATAAAAACCAAAAAAATTACAAAAATGATTGTATATTGTATGAGAAAAATCACCCACAAAAATACAAAAATGATTGTATATTGTATGAGAAAATATAACAAAAATTTTTGTAGGGTATTTATGAATAAATAAAAATAAAAAAATTAAGAAAATAAAGAGCTTTTGAACATCAAAAAAGTGTGTGGTGTTTTTCCTAAAATACGTAAAATTTTCTATGTGTTTGGTTTGGGGGTCACCTGGGAAATGTTTGCTAGTTGATAATGAAAATACACTTAGTTACACTTAGTAAAGAACTCCAAACAACACAAGCAAGACATAACAAGTTTAGAAAAAAGATTATGATTTATTTTTTAGAAAGCTACAATTAGGGCAAATTTGATTGAGATGGTATTGCCCCCCTACCCATGAAATAGTCCATGTATTTGTCCCGGACTTCACGGGCACTCTGGGGGGGCAGTCCTGTGTGGCCAGCTTCAAGGCCCGCCAAAGTTTCTGCAGGGGTCAAATGTTGTGCCTCGGGCCCAACCAGGGCCATATAATTTGGAGATTGTCTCCTTAAAAAATTGTGGAGAATGCAGCAGGCAAAAATAATTGTATTCCACTTATATTCCGCCATGTGGAGAGAGGTGAGGAAAAGGCGGAACCGGCTGGCCATGATGCCGAAAGCGCTCTCAACCACTCTACGTGCTCGGCCCAGCCGGAAATTAAAGACACTCCTCTCTGGGGTGAGGGTGCGCTGAGGGAATGGCCTCATAAGATGGGGTCCCAGGGCAAACGCTTCATCAGCCAGGAAAACAAATGGCAGGCCTTCTACATTCTGGTCATCCGGTGGCAATGACAGATCATCATCCTGAAGGCGAAGCGCGAACTCCGTCTGCCTGAAGGCTCCCCCATCCGATACCCGTCCATTCATCCCGACATCCACAAAAAGGAATTCATACTGTGCTGACACCACCGCCATCAGCACAATACTGTTGAACCCCTTATAATTAAAGAACTGGGATCCTGAACGGGGTGGAGGCACGATGCGGACGTGCTTCCCGTCGATGGCTCCCCCGCAGTTGGGGAAGTTCCATCGGGTCTGGAAGTCCAAAGCCACAGACTGCCACTCCTGTGGTGTGGACGGAAGCTGGGGAAGAAAAAAAGAAAAAATTAGCCACATAACCTTGCAAGCAGATTATACAAAGACATTATAAGCATTATAACATTTCTGGGAACTAGCATATTATATCTAAATATATTTAGCCAATTAACACATTAAACACCCCCTCTGATGGGCCAGTGCCCAAGTTTGGGGGAGGGCTAGATGAGTTTGGGAGTACTAAAAAAAATTAATTTTTATTATTGGTGAACATAGACTTTACAACACATTTTGGAGGGGAGGGCTAGATGAGTTTGGGAGTACTAAAAAAAATTAATTTTGATTATTGGTGAACATAGACTTTACAACACATTTTGGAGGGGAGGGCTAGATGAGTTTTGGAGTCCTAAAATTAAAATTAATTTTGATTATTGGTGAACATAGACTTTACAACACATTTTGGAGGGGAGGGCTAGATGAGTTTTGGAGTCCTAAAATTAAAATAAAAAATAAATAAATATTGGTGAACATTTACAACACATTTTGGAGGGGAGGGGGGGGACATTACAATGGATATAACACAATACATTGGGAAGTGACTAGACTAGGTAGGTTGGGGCCCAGGATAGCATGCTGGGGAGGTAAGTGATGGGAAATATGCATGTAGGCCAAAAAAGGGGCATCAAAGTTTACATCATGCATGGGGGCAAAGGGGACATTCACAGCATATTCCAGACATGGTAATTAGGGAAGGAGGAGATAACTACAAGACATTAGCATACATTATAGACATAAAATGTGAGATTAAAGGAGAAAACTTACCCTCATATATTCCTCCTGCAGAACCTGGATGATGGCAGAGCAGGTGTCAGGAATGATGAGGCCCAGAGCCTGGGGGGAGATGCCCGTGGAGAACTTTAAGTCCTGAAGGCTTCTCCCAGTTGCCAGATAACGGAGGGTGGCAACTAGCCTCTGCTCAGCACTGATGGCTTCCCGCATAACGGTGTCCTGCCTGGTAATATAGGGGGACACCAAAGCCAACAGGTGCTGAAAGACGGGATCAGACATCCTCAGGAAATTCCTGTAATCAACAGGATTATTTTCCTGAAGCTCCCGCAGCAAAGGCATGTGAGAGAATTGGTTCCTACGGAGCAACCAATTCTTGGTCCATGAACGTGTCCTCCTCCTGTTCATGAACTCCTCATCGTCTAGGTCATAAACAAACAGACCTATAGACAGAAGATGCTTAGCACGAAGTCGGCGACGACTAGGTGCCTGCAACATGGCTACAAGGCTAGTTACAAACGACAAATCAGAATTGCACTAAACAGACCGCAGTGAAGAACAGCAAGACCTATGAAGAACGACCCTGACAATAAAAAACGCGGGGACAGGACCGCAATGTAAAACAATACGACCTGACCGCACGTCTCGATTGCCTAGATACGACCCACACAAGTACAAACTGAACGGCAGAGATCAATCTGAAAGCACAAAGACTGAAAAGCACGAATCGTCACTCACCAAACTTTTACTAACACGCGTAAACACGGAATCAGCAAAAGGAGCCCCAAGGGTGGCGCCAACAAAATCAAACCTCCCCTTTATAGTCGCGTCATACGTCGTGAGCGTCATCGCGCCGGAGAACGACCAGATTTTGGTATGTTACGTGTGTACGCAAAGCAAGCCTGCCGAGCTTCTCGACAAGTTCAACAAGAAACTCGACGAGCAACTCGACGGGCTTGGCACGTCGAGTTTCTCTGTCGTGTGTACGAGGCCTCAGTCTCATGCTTGTGATGGAGAATGATACGTGTGTTATTCCTGATCAAGCCCCCCTGTCTGTCTGCCCTGTTCTGCTAGATTGGATTTCCCAGTGTATAACCTTGGACTGGATTATTGCACTATTCTCTGAATTCAGCCTGTCTTTTTACCTGGACTGTCATTGAACTACTCTGCCTGTCTGCCAAACGCAAGTACCTGTTTGCTTTGCTCAGTTCGCGCCTGCCCTGGCATGGTAGCCAGGCACTATAGCATTGTTTGTAAGACCTGGGGGCAACCAAGTATTGGTAGGCCTGCTTGCCTTATGGGAAAGGGGGCTTCTATAGGTGAATCACACAGTAGCCAGCTATAGTGCCTGACCACCTGCGATGGGGTAGACGTGACGCACAGTACATGCATTGCTGTGCTTTGCGTTGATGTGCATTTTACCACATGTTACCGTAATACACCTATGTAAAGGGGGTCTAAGTGCATGTTCAGACAATCAATGTAATAATATATAAACAGTCAACAGTTGAAAATAAAGTTGAACCTTTTCCTTCTCTGCTTCGGTGTGCAATATGGAACCTAGCCAAATGCCTATCCTGCTTTTAAAGTGGAAATCCAATCCAACATTTTTTTTTTCTTGAGATTAGATAACATGGAGAGGAGTTAGAACCTCTGTCAGGGTTTTGTTATTGTCTGTGACCCTATTGGAGAGATTTTTTTGTCAGCTGGGACAGAATGGGAGGAAAAATACAAAAATCCAAAAGCTAACTGTTATTACCAAAACAGCAATTAATCTACAATTTTCCCAACAGACAAACCTTTTCCGAAGACATTTGCATATTTTATCTTTTGGGAGATAACCTCTCATTGTCTGTTAGGTCTTTGGGACAGTAATTAAAGACAATGGGCCAGATTCAGGTAGCTCGGCGTATCGTTGAGCGGGCGTAGCGCATCTCATATGCGCTACGCCAACGTAACTCTGAGAGGCAAGAGCAGTATTCACAAAGCACTTGCTCCCTAAGTTACGGCGGTGTAGCGTAAATGGGCCGGCGTAAACCTGCCTAATTCAAATTTGAAAGGTAGTGGACGTGTTGTATTAAAATTAACCGTGACCCCATGTAAATGAATGGCCGAACGAACGGCGCATGCGTACGCATGCTCAGAATCACGTTGCATATACTCCCTAAGAAACGACGGCTCAATGCGTATGACGTGAACGTAACCTACGCCCAGCACCATTCACGTACGACTTACGTAAACGTCGTAAAATCCGACGGCTGTTCCGACGTCCATACCCTAACATGACTTACCCCTCCTTTATGAGGCATAACTATACGCCGGACGTACGCCTTTCGTAAACGGCGTAGCTTACTGCGACGGGCGCAAGTACATTTGTGAATCGGCGTATCTAGGTCATTTACATATTCGACGCGTAAATCAATTGAAGCGCCCCTTGCGGCCAGCGTAAATATGCACCCAAGATACAACGGCGTAGGAGACTTACGTCGGTCGGATGGAGCCAGAATTCAGGCGTATCTGGTTTCAAGAATACGGCGCATAAATACGACAGCGCATCCTAGAACTTACGCGGCCTATCAACAGATATGTTGGCGTAAGTTCTCTCTGAATCTGGCCCAATGCCACAACTGGTACACATGAAGCTAGAAAAATGGGACAGGGATTGCAACCCTTTTTCACATTATACAAAGCTACATTTTAACCAAAGTCTCCGTTCGTTCTTTATTTTCTAGTTTATTTACTAAACGGAATTTTTTTTTTTAGCTCATGTTTACTTTCAGCAATTCCACACATTACTCATGTGAATTTAAAAGGGAAGTTTAGCCTTGAACCCCTTGCTGGGTAATTGTGGTGTGTGCAGTCTAAGGTGAAACGTACCGTACTATTTTAGTAAAGCAGGGTATTCACACTGAGTTTTTTCATTCAATCAGCACAAGTGATGTTGATGCAGAGATCTCTCCCGCTGTGTCATTCTGACAGCAGGGTCTTCCCTCCACTAGAATACACTGATCAGCACTGCAGCCATTGGCTGCAAGTGCTGATTGAATTCTGGTTTTCCAGCATGGCCATTTAACAGGAGCCAGTCATTAGACCGGCTTCTGTTGAACAGACAGTGGTACACATGTACCAAAAGTCAGCCAGTACCCAGCTTTATGCTCCTATCACATGGATTAATTATTGTTGGGTAATAGGGATTTTGTTTAAAATCCATCCTTGAGCTGTAGTCAAGGGACCTTGCTAGACTGAGTTTCATTTATATAGTATTTATATAGTACATGCTCTATTATAGTCAATTGGAAGAAGCAATAGGAGACAAAACATGTTGTAATGTATCTACTTGAAAACTAAAATTAATTAAGGTCTATTATAATGTCGGAAGATTTTAATTTTGTGATTCTTATTTTATGTAATCAATAAATTGTTATCTTTTTAACTTAATTTGTTAATTTTTTTGGTACTTAAAAAGTTCCATGATTAAATTTTGTTTGATTTTAAACGTACTAGATTAAAAGTGGAACTTTCGCTCATCGTATTCCCCCCCCCTCCGGTGCCACAATTGGCACCTTTCGGGGGGAGAGGATATCTGTCTTTGACAGGTATCCTTTCCCACTTCTGGGAGTCTGAGCCGCGGCCCGTGACATCAGCGTGGGGCTCCCCCCTCCTTCCCCCCGATCGCCGCGCCAGTAAGAGAGGGGAGCGGGCCTCGCGCATGTGCAGTAGGGTTACCGGCGTGAAGCCGAATGGCTACACTGCTGGGTACGCTTACCCGCAATGGGGACGGCAGTACCCAACAGTTGATGGAAACATCAGCTGTGGGTGCTGACATCACTAGACTCTAGGACAGGTATGTCCATTTATTAAAAGCCAGAAGCTGCAGTATGTGTAGCTGCTGGTTTTCATATTTTTTTTTTGGGCGGAACACTGCTTTAAGGTGATGTTATCAATCTGCTGCAGGTAGGAGGAGGCATTTCCTTAGTCACCTCTCCTGCAGTGCAACATTGTAACTTTGTAACAAGTCACAAGATAAAAGGTCGGAGCAGGGGCTGATCTGTGCCAGACACAGCCAAGAAATGCGCAGGCAAAAAGACTTGTGATATATTATTGTGTCATCTAAGTCAGCAACTTAGCCCAGGAAGCACACAGTGACTCTGGATAATGCCTAAACAAAGGTAGAAGCATTAGATGATTAGCATCTAAAATTAGACAAAGGCATTGTCAGGAGAGTACTGTGATCTCCGCGAGAGATGGTTATTTATAACTTGGCATGCAACCAATTAACATAAAAATATAATAATGTATATCTGATTTTATGTCCACTTTAACCTCTTTAGACCCGTGCTATAGCCAAAAGACACCTTCAGTACGGCTTTCTCAAGCACCCCGAGGTGCCCTGGTGCTCTTATCCAGCATGCTCTGTGATTGCTGTGTCCTTTGGTCACAGCTGATCACAGATCGTAGTAAAGGGTCAATCACAGCAGCCCTTTGCCATGTGATGAGCTGTGTCCAATCACAGCTGATCACATGTAATCACAGCGTGAGGATAGGAGAGCCGGTAACTGGCAAGTGTGTCAGTGGACATGTAGACAGATTATCAGGGCACTGTTCATCACAGTTGCACCTTTCACAGATCGTAGTAAAGAACCAATCACAGCAGACCTTTGCCATGTGATGAGCTGTGTCGAATCACAGCTGATCACATGTAAACAAATTTGCTGATTATCAGTATTCCTTTCCTTACGCACTATCACAGCGTGAGGATAGGAGAGCTGGTAACTGGCAAGTGTGTCAGTGGACATGTAGACAGATTATCAGGGCACTGTTCATCAGTGCAGCCCCATCAGTGCCCATAAGTTCCACCTATCGGTGCCCATCAATGTCACCTACATAGGTGTGCGCAGCCTGTTGCATTAGGGTGTGCACCTGAAAGCTCAAAAACACAGTACCAATCTCTCACTGTGTTCATTCAGAAAGAAAATAGGCCGGTACACTACATTACCCCTTCCCCCACTCATCCTGAAATATCATCTATGTGTGCCCACTGCAGTAGCCAATGGGAGAGGAGGGAAGCCAGCCATGCTGTGTGAGGGGGCACCGGGCAGCAAGGGAAATCTGCACTGCAGGGAGTGATTAGGGTGTGCCTGGGCACACCTGGCACACCCTGTGCGCACGCCTATGGTCACCTATCAGTGTCTCCTCATCAGTGCCACCTATCAGTGCCCATCAGTGCAGACTATTAGTGCTTCCTCATCAGTGCCCACCAGTGCTGCCTCAACAGTGCCCACCAGTGCTGCCTCATCAGTGCCCATCAGTGCAACCTCATCAGCGCACATCACTGAAGAAGAAAAATGACTTATTTGCATAATTTTATAACAGAATCTAAAATTATTATTTTTTTTTTTCAAAATTCTCAGTCTTTTTTCGTTTGTTTATCAAAATATAAAAAACGCAGTGGTGATTAAATACCACCAAAATAAAGCTCTATCTGTCTCAAGCATCCGACCATGTCCTCACTTTCTAGTTTAATAATATTCTCCAGTTAATCCGGTAAAGCAAGTACTGAGAAGTCGTCATTTTTGGAAAACAGTACATGAAAATAATTAGTGGCAAAGGTTCCTAAGTGCTGGGATTTGTTTGCAGCTTTAAATTCAGGTGTATAACCAAAAACAAATCCTTTTATGGAGTGTGGAGGATTATCTGTACAGCTGTACAATCAGTTCTGCGTTTACATAATCTCACTTAATTCATTAAAATTTCCACTGAGATTACAAAGCGTGATTAATGTTACCTAGTCTTTCCAACCATAATGATTTTGTGATGTGTTCAGATGTTTCCTTGTCTATCATAGGGGTTGACAAGCATTTAATTGTCTTGTAACAAACTGCTGTGCCATACAGCAAATGTTATAAATTCACAACTTTTCTAATGTGATTGCACATTCAGCTGTTTGTGTTCATTTGAATATGAGTATGAATGCCCTAATTAGAACAAACATCAGATGCTATGTGAAATCTTCAAAACTTCTCATTATATTCGTTTTTTGGTGCTGTTTAATTCCCCACTTCCCTGCTCTCATCCCATCCCATTGGATTTGTCTTGTGTTTGTAGGGGGTACATTTCACCATTTTGTATTATCATTCCTAGAGCAGTAACAAGCATTTATTACTCAGATGTTTCAGCTTTATTGGAAAATTTAAGCGATTGATGCGTGATCTTTTCCTTTACTCCAAACACAAAATCATCCTGTCGTTGCATGTGCACTGACATTTATCTACGTACTACTCACTGTTGCTGTCATCCTAACAGACCATGGGAAAATGATGTTTTGTGACTCAGTTTCCCCCCTTACAGCAATGCTCAGGTGTGCAACCATTTCTCTTTGTGAAAGACCCATCCGGGACAAGGGCTTTTGGAGGGCACTGCAGGATAGCCTCTTACCTACTGCCTACTGACTGTGGGCTGTGGCTTTTGAGGGGGCTCTATTGTTTCAGAGCTGTGTGCCTGGGGGGACTTTTGGAGTGGTTTTGCTTCAGATTTGGGTCCATGTCTCCCCCAAAACACCCAGAGTTTGGGAACATAGGATCTGAATACAAATTCAGGGCCTCTACCCCCCCCCCCCCCACCAGGCGCAGAGACTCTAAGCAGAAGATTATAATCAGCTTAAAACAATCTGATGCTGAGGTCTCCTGCTGTTATGTGTCATTGTTTATTAAGGTGTCTTTCTCTCATGGTTTAATTTTCCCAAAGTTGCCATTGTAAACATACTCACCTATTGTTTCTGTCTGTCTGCTGCTGTAGTTTTGTGTCCACTTCACTTCTCACACTCAAACTTTTGTGGGATCCCTGATTATTAAAGCATTGTGTGGCTGTTGAATAGCTTACTGTTTATGATTCTGGTAGCTGTTTATTAGATGTAATGTTAGATGTACTGATATTACTGTTTACAGGTTGCATGGTTTAGGGTAATGTGATCAAGCTCTTACCTGATTTTGTGTGGTATTTGTTCTGTGTGAATTTACAATACAGTCAGTTCCAGTTTGCACCTAAGCTAGGGTTGTCTAGTTCATGGGTGCAATTCTCAGCTATAATACCTGGTTCCTGCTTCTAGAGTGGAGGAGTGTATCTTTGCAGGGGCACCCGGGCTGTGTGCCAGGCTGTCTGTCACACTGTTTAGTACCTATTTACATTAATGAGTTGTGTAGTGTACAGTCAGTTGTGTCAGTAGTGTGATGTCTTTGTGTTATAACATGTTTTGAGTTAAGTAGACCATTCAGTTTAATTGAGTGGCCAATTTAGCACTAGTGATGAGCTGGGGCATGCTTGGACTAGGATCCAAACCCATGTGTGAAAACCTATCAGGAATCTGTCACCTGTAAGGGCCAATCATCTGCAGCTGGGGCATTCCCCACCCCACAGTCATGTGTGTACAAGGGACGGAAATATATGCATATGTGGGGCAAGGAATGCCCCAGCCGCAGATGGTTGGTGACAGCTCTCTGAGGGGCTTGCACATGTGGTTCAGGTCCTAGTCTGAGCATGCACAAGCTTATCACTGCCATAGAACCATACACTCAACCTTTTATTAAGGCAGTGCACCTCAATGCACAAGTGGTTTACAATTACAGTATGTTGCAATGTGCTTCCTAGGTGCATTAGGGTGCTATATACAATTAATAAGTGCTTTTTGTGTTGCAGTATTGTGCTGTTATGGACATGTTTCTTGGAAGCACTGCTGCGGTCAATATAAATGGGGGCGGGGTTATTCAAACATGCCAAGCATTGGCTGAAATTATGGATACTATTAATCAATAAAGCTGTGGCCTTGCCCTTACAGCTAATGGCTTTCATTTTTTTTATTAAAGCAGAATTAAAGGGGAGTTCCACCCACAATTTCACTTTTTAAATATAAATACCCCTGTAATACACAAGCTTAATGTAGTCTAGTAAAGTTAGTCTGTAAACTAAGGTCCGTTTTGTTAGGTTGTTAGAGCATTTAGTTTGTTTATAATCTAGAAATAGACCGTGGCCATCTTAAGTGTGGGCATCATGAAGCCAGACTGTATGACTTCCTGTATTTCAGCCTTGCAGATCTCGCACATGCTCAGTGCTGCACAAGCGATGTAATAGGTTTCAGTCAGGTTTCCGTAGCAACGGGAGTGTCAGAGGAAGTTGCCGCCCTTTCTCTATGCAAATAGGCTATTTGCAAGGACTACTGGGATACATGATGCCTATCCCAGAAACCCTTGCGAATAGCCTTGTGACTTAATAGCCTAGGCTAATAAGGAGGAGGAAGTAATGAAGGACTACAAAATAAAGGTATTTACAAGCAACAACATAAATAAAAATGGTCCATTCTGAACACTATGGGCCAGATCCACAAAAAACTGGCGTAACTTAAAAAATCCCATTTAAGTTACACTGCCTTAAAATTTCTACCTAAGTGCCCGATCCACAAAGCACTTATCTAGAAATTTCAGGCCGTGTAACTAAAATTCCGCGGGCGCAAGGCGTTCCTATTCAAATGGGGCGAGTCCCATTTAAATGAGGCGCGCTCCCGCGCCGGCCGTACTGCGCATGCGCAAAGTTACGTTACGCCGAGTTTTGTGGATCGCGCCGGCTTAAAAAAGTTGCGTCGAAAAAAAAAAAAAAAAATGACAGCGTCGCTCGGCATGCATTCCTGAGGGAGAACTCCATGCCAATTTTCAAAGAAAAAAACGGCATGGGTTCACCCCCAGGAGCATACCAGGCCCTTAGGTCTGGTATGGGTTGTAAGGAGACCCCCCTACGCCGAAAAATCGACGTAGGGGGTCCCCCTACAATCCATACCAGACCCGTATCCAAAGCACGCTACCCGGCCGGTCAGGAAAGGGAGTGGGGACGAGCGAGCGCCCCCCCCCTCCTGAGCCGTGCCAGGCCGCATGCCCTCAACATGGGGGGGGTTGGGTGCTCTGGGGCAGGGGGGCGCACTCCGGGCCCCCCCACCCCAGAGCACCCTGTCCCCATGTTGATGAGGACAGGACCTCTTCCCGACAACCCTTGCCGTTGGTTGTCGGGGTCTGCGGGCGGGGGCTTATCGGAATCTGGGAGTCCCCTCAAATAAGGGGGCCCCCAGATACCGGCCCCCCACCCTAAGTGAATGGATATGGGGTACATCGTACCCTTACCCATTCACCTGGAGGCAAAAAGTAAAAGTTAGTAAACACACAACACAAGGGTTTTTAAAATAATTTATTATTCTGCTCCGGAGGCCCCCCCTGTCTTCTTTATTAGCTCTATTACCAGGGGGGGCTTCTTCTTCCACTCTCCGGGGGTCTTCTTCCACTCTCCGGGGGTCTTCTTCCACTCTCCGGGGGGGTTTCTTCTTCCGCTCTCCGGGGGGGGCTTCTCCGCTCTCCGGGGGTCTTCTTCTATCTTCGCCGCTCTCCGCTGTTGACTCGGCGAACCCCGGTTCTTCTGCAGATGTCCGGTGCCTTCTTCTTCAGCGCTGGCTGCCTGCTATCTTCGTGTGTTAGCTCAATTAGTAACAGGCAGCCAGCGCGGTCTTCTGTGACGTCATCTTCTTCTCTTCTGTTCTTCTCCCCTCTTCCGATGTTGCCTCGTCGCCTCTTGTCGCTGTAATGATGGAAGCGCGCCTTGCATCCCATTTATATAGGCATCACCGTCCCATCATGCTCCGGTAGGTACCCACGTGGTGGGTGCACGTGGGTAGGCACCCACCACGTGGGTACCTGCCGGAGCATGATGGGACGGTGATGCCTATATAAATGGGATGCAAGGCGCGCTTCCATCATTACAGCGACAAGAGGCGACGAGGCAACATCGTGCACCCACCACGTGGGTACCTACCGGAGCATGATGGGACGGTGATGCCTATATAAATGGGATGCAAGGCGCGCTTCCATCATTACAGCGACAAGAGGCGACGAGGCAACATCGGAAGAGGGGAGAAGAACAGAAGAGAAGAAGATGACGTCACAGAAGACCGCGCTGGCTGCCTGTTACTAATTGAGCTAACACACGAAGATAGCAGGCAGCCAGCGCTGAAGAAGAAGGCACCGGACATCTGCAGAAGAACCGGGGTTCGCCGAGTCAACAACGGAGAGCGGCGAAGATAGAAGAAGACCCCCGGAGAGCGGAGAAGCCCCCCCCGGAGAGCGGAAGAAGAAACCCCCCCCGGAGAGTGGAAGAAGACCCCCGGAGAGTGGAAGAAGACCCCCGGAGAGTGGAAGAAGAAGCCCCCCCTGGTAATAGAGCTAATAAAGAAGACAGGGGGGGCCTCCGGAGCAGAATAATAAATTATTTTAAAAACCCTTGTGTTGTGTGTTTACTAACTTTTACTTTTTGCCTCCAGGTGAATGGGTAAGGGTACGATGTACCCCATATCCATTCACTTAGGGTGGGGGGCCGGTATCTGGGGGCCCCCTTATTTGAGGGGACTCCCAGATTCCGATAAGCCCCCGCCCGCAGACCCCGACAACCAACGGCAAGGGTTGTCGGGAAGAGGTCCTGTCCTCATCAACATGGGGACAGGGTGCTCTGGGGTGGGGGGGCCCGGAGTGCGCCCCCCTGCCCCAGAGCACCCAACCCCCCCCATGTTGAGGGCATGCGGCCTGGCACGGCTCAGGAGGGGGGGGGGGCGCTCGCTCGTCCCCACTCCCTTTCCTGACCGGCCGGGTAGCGTGCTTTGGATACGGGTCTGGTATGGATTGTAGGGGGACCCCCTACGTCGATTTTTCGGCGTAGGGGGGTCTCCTTACAACCCATACCAGACCTAAGGGCCTGGTATGCTCCTGGGGGGAAACCCATGCCGGTTTTGTTTTTACAAATTGCCGTGGAGTTCTCCCTCGGGAATGCATACCAAATGCCGTCGCTGGAATGGGCTTTTACATGGTGTGACTAGTTTACACTTTGTAACACCAGCCCTAGTTTTACACTTGCAAACTAAAACTTACGGCGAAAAAACGAAGCTGGAAAGCTTTGTGGATCGCCTTAAGTGCTAATTTGCATACTAGAAACGGCATTTCGACTCGAAATGCCCCCAGCGGCGGATGCGGTACTGCATCCTAAGATTCGGCAGTGTAATTCAATTACACATGCCGGATCTTCTGCCTAACTTTGGAAAACTGCTTCTGTGGATCAGTTCCAAAGTTAGGACAAGGGATACGATGGAGTAACAGCAGTTACTCCGTCGTATCTCTTTTGTGGATCTGGCCCTATGAGATTAGGGCATTCAGCACAGACAAACATAAAAAAAATGGGTGGAACTCCACTTTAAAATCCTCAATACTTACCTCTCAGTCAGTGGTCTGATGGTATGGTGCTGGCACTGTCATCTTCTACCTAGCTTCTGCCTTCATTGGCCAGCAGAGGATGATGTCGCTGCTGCGCATACAAACGGTGCCAGAAATGTAAACAGAGTACATTGTGAAGGCAACTGTAAGCAGACAGGTAGGTTTATTTTATTTCAGAAGAGACATTACCTGTCTCTTCTGCAATAAAGAGCCTGCCTGTTCATATTTTAATTTAATAGGAGATCTAAAGTGTTACTATGGCCAAAATCAAAAATGATATATATGATGCAGTCTGTCAGCAACATTACACAGCAGTCCCCCCTGTAATATAGTTTATTACCTGTTGTTCTGGCCAGTCATTTTCAACGTCCTTTAGCAGCTTAATCTGTCCAGTAAAAGAGGCAGTTGGAGGGTTGAGAAAAAAATAATGGAAAACTTAACAATTAATAATGGATAAATATATTTTCTCAGAGAATAGGTGCAGGTACTACCAACTTTTGAGTCACCCCTTGTCTCCACCGCTACCTACCTCCAAGCACTGTCCCTTGGTCCCCCCCCCCCCCATCCACCTCTCACTACCGCCCCTTTTAAAGAATACACAACCAAGTATAGTTTTGTAGTGCAAAGTAATTTGTTTGTAATGTGTTAATGATAACAAGGAAAGCAGGTAAATAAACCCTCTGCAACCATCATCAATAGACCCCCCTCCTAGCAACAATAGATCCTTTCTACAACAATAGATCCCCAGCAACAACAAATTGCACCAGCTACCATAGATCCCCCAGCAACAATAGACCTCCCATCATTAATAAATCAACCTCAGCAACCACAGACTCCCTCAGCAGCAAAAATAGATCTCCCAAAAACTACAATACACTTCTTCAGCAACAATAGTTCGATCACCTGCAACAATATAACCCCCAGCAAGAGTAGATCAACTCCAGCAACTATAGACCCCACCAGCAACAACAGATCTCCTTGCAGCCAACATCAATAAATAAATCCAGCAGCCAGCAACAGTAGACCCTTCCAGCAACCATTGACCTCCAAGCAGCAAAAAAGCCCCCCAGCAACCATAAGCTTCTCCAACAACAATAAATTCCAACAACAATAGATCCCCAAGCAGCCAGTATCAATAGACCCTCCAGCAAACTCTGGCACCCCTTTTCATTACAAATATTCAGTGCTGCAGGTGCCGGAACTGCAGGTGTTCCCCTACGTTCCTGCTGAAAAAAATCCCTGCTGATGAACATAAAAATGAAGCAGTTGCCTTTAGACACTGACCAGGTCTCATCTATTTTTTAATGGGAAAATTCATGAGAAATGTGATTGTTGATGTCTGCAACGGCTTCAATTCTCTTCAATTTCTTGAATCTTTACATCATCTAATAAATGCATTCATACATTTCCATTTACCGAAATAGTCTTTGGAAATGTTATTGTTTGGACATTTTAAGAACCAAAGATGACAAACTATCTATTCATGGAAAATATTGAAAGCCTGTATTTTCCAAGAGTTCAGTTAGAATTTGCTTTGCCTGCTTGGCTTGTTTTGCTCACGCTCAGAAAAATATACTATTATGAGGTTATATTTAAAGTTAAGTAGTAGTTATGTCAAACCAATGATGACATACACCTTTGGTGTGTTGCCTGTTTCCTAATGAAGCCGCTGTTTTTAATTTGGTGCTAGTAAAAGTCTGGAAAGTTGGACTTTGATGGTCACTATTATTATTTTATTCTTTTTCACTGCTTGTGGTGATAGAAGCTCGTTTTACTAGCTATAAAGATTGCAAAATATTTTTACAAAGAGTGTGGAAAAAATCATCTTCGCTCAATTTTTGCATCATTGCTCAATGAAGCACTATTACTGTACACCATAATACACAATACGTTTATCATTTTTTGGCACAATAACAGCGTTTACACAGAGTTTTGCAATCTACCACTGGATTTTCATGATGATGAAAAATATTCTGGCCCGGATTCTCGTACGAGTTAGGCCGGCGTATCTCCAGATAAGCCGTCGTAACTCTGAGTCCGAGCCGTCGTATCTATGCGCCTGATTCTTAGAATCAGTTACGCATAGATTTGTATTCGATCCGACCGGCGTAAGTCTCTTACGCCGTCGTATCTTAACTGCATATTAACGCTGGCCGCTAGGGGCGTTTACGCTGATTTACTCCCAGAAATATGTAAATCAGCTAGATACACAAATTCACGAACGTACGCCTGGCTGACTCAGTACAGAAACGCCGTTTACGTTAGGCTTTTTCTGACGTAAAGTTACCCCTGCTATATGAGGCGTACATGAGGCGTACCAATGTTAAGTATGGACGTCGTTCCCGCGTCGAAATTTTGAAAATTTTACGTCGTTTGCGTAAGTCGTTTGCGAATAGGGCTGGGCGTCATTTACGTTCACGTCGAAAGCATTGGCTTCTTGCAGGTTAATTTGGAGCATGCGCACTGGGATACTTTCACGGACGGCGCATGCGCCGTTCTTAAAAAGCGTCATTTACGTGGGGTCACGGTAAATTTACATAACACACGCCCACAACAACCACATTTGAATTAGGCGGGCTTACGCCGGCCGATTTACGCTACGCCGCCGCAACTTTGGTTTGAGAATACGGCACTTGCCTGTCAAAGTTGCGGAGGCGTAACGTAAATAGGATACGTTACGCCCGCACAAAAAAACACGGTTCTACGTGAATCCGGGCCTAAGTGTTTAAAAAGAGAGTATATATTGCATGTATTTTATATTTACTGTGTTCAGGACTATAACATTTATTTAGACATTTGTTTTTACTTTTCTATTTAGTCAGGTTAACATCAACTTTTGAAGATTATTTTTATATTTCCACTCGTGACCAGTAGGTGTTTAATGTATGATAACACAACTTCCCTAGCACCATGACTTTTTACTACTGTGTTGTGAATAGCTTGTGTTGTGATTATCCTCAATAGCTAGTTGTCAGATTACATAAAAAACACATTAGTAAAGAAATGAAAGGGCATACACTATATCCCTTTCATAGCAAAGTTGGTCTTATGCCTCGTACACACGATCGGAATTTCAGATGAAAAAAGTCAGATAGAATTTTTTCACCGGATATTCCGACCGTGTGAAGGCCCCATTGGAGTTTAGAAATAGAACATAGAACATAGAATAGAACATGGAAATTCCGATCATCTGTGTGGAACTCCAACGGAGAAAAAAACACGCATGCTCAGAATCAAGTCGACGTATGCTCGGAAGCATTGAACTTCATTTTTCTCGGCTCGTCGTAGTGTTTTACATCACCGTGTTTTGGATGGTAGGAATTTGGTCTGACAGTGTTTATGCAAGACAGCTTGAGCCTAGGTTCACACTGCTGCGAATTCAAAATCGCGGTAAAATGCGCGATTTTACCGCGATTTCGCGGCCGCGATTTTGCCGCGATTTTGCCGCGATTTGCCGCGATTTCGGCCGCAATTTAATGTAAATCGCGGCCCGAAATCGCAAAAAGTAGTACAGGAACTACTTTTTGAAATCGCAGATGCGGCGTCGCACTGATTAGGACAGTGCCATTGCCAACAATTGCTGCCGATTTGAGATGCGATTTGACATGTCAAATCGCATCTCAAATCGTTCCAAATCGTACCCAGTGTGAACCAGGGCTTAATGGAATTCCGGCTGAAAATTCCATCAGATTTTATGTCATCGGATATTCCGTTCGTGTGTACAGGGCATTAGTCTGGATTTTTTTTTTTATCTGCTGGAGCAGTAAAAAAGTGCAGGAAGCCTGGCATGCTTCACCAGCTCAGTAATATGAAAATATGGCTGGGTTCACACTGTGTGCGACCGCGGGGCACCTTGTAAAACGAATGAGACACCAGGGAGAGGAAATTGCTAATTGGCCCAATTTGGACATTTTCACTTAGGGGTGTACTCACTTTTATTGTTAGCGGTTTAGAAATTAATGGCTGTGTGTTGAGTTATTTTGAGGGGACAGCAAATGTACACTGTTGTACAAGCTGTACACTCACTACTTTACATTGTAGCAAAGTGTAATTTCTTCAGTGTTGTCACACGAAAAGCTATAAAATATAAAAAAAATATGTGAGGGGTGCACTCACTTTTATGAGATACTGTATGTATGTATTGTAGATATTATTTGGGTCTATATATTTATTTGTATTATTGTGTATTTTTTAGTCCTATATTATATTCCATTGCTCCCACTGCTCCAGGAGCAAAGAGCGCAAGCCCCTTATATCATCCAGGTCAGTCTAATGGGAGCTAACACAGGGCTAAAGACTATGGGACAAATCCTCAAAAGAGATACGACGGAGTAACTGCTGTTACTCCGTCGTATCCCTGGTCCTAACTATGGAACTGATCCACAGAATCAGTTTTCCATAGTTAGGGAGAAGATCCGGCATGTGTAATTGAATTACACTGTCGGATCTTAAGGATGCAATTCTAGGCCGGCCGATAGGTGGCGAGGCCATTGCGGCCGGCCTAGAATATGCAAATGAACACTTATCCACGAACGTTCCGACAGGCCCGTCGCGCTAATTCTACGTCGTTTACGTCGAGTTCTGCCGCGTAAAACTAGGGCTCAGCCCTAGCTCTCTTAAGCCATGTTAAGTATGGCCGTCGTTCCCGCGTCGAAATTGAAATTCTTCGTCGTTTGCGTAAGACGTTCGTGAATGGCGCTGGACGCCATTTACGTTAACGTCTAAGCAAATGACGTCGGAGCGACGTCAGTTAGCGCAATGCACGTCGGGTAAGTTACCCGACGGAGCATGCGCAGTACGTCTGGCGCGGGAGCGCGCCTAATTTAAATGGGAATCGCCCATTTGTATTAGGAACGCCTTGCGCCAGACGGAGTTAAGTTACAGTGCAGCAAATTTCCAGGTAAGTGCTTTGTGGATCGGCACCTAACTTGGGAGATTTGCGGCAGTGTAACTTAACTCTGAAAAGTTAAGTTGCGCTCGGCGGCTGTGGATCAGGCCCTAGTTTCCTACCCCTAGATGTGCTAGATACCTGAGCGGCCAAGCACTAAAGGTTTCATAAAGGAGGAAGGGGCGTAAAGTCCCATGTCCCCCCCCACAGTATATTTTCTACCTCCTCTTTGAATGGAGTGTTAGGTAAATGAAGGGTAAAGAATAGGTTGATGGTAGAGCTGTTATTAAAGTGAAACTGTTGCTTTTTCCTACATAGTTGAAAGACAGGTATGTTTTAAATGATTTAAAATAAAACGACAGGAAATTCCATCACAAAGTCTTTTTACATGAAACAATTAAATAATAATACGCATTGTATTTTTTTTAATCGTTGCAGGCTGCAGGCATCTCAGCCAAATCCTTTGGAGGGAAAGTGGTTGAAAATTCAATTCTTGGTAAAGAAGAATTTATTGAGAAAGTACGCCAGAGCAATGAAGCTTGTAAAAATGGAGACTTCGAACTGGCCATTGAGCTGTACAGTGAGACTTTGCAGGTCGACCCCCAGAACTGTATTTTGTACAGCAACAGATCCGCTGCTTTCCTGAAAACTCAGAAATATGAAAAGGCTTTGGATGATGCAATCAAAGCACGACTTCTGAATCCAAAATGGCCAAAGGTATGAGATGTTATTATTTTAATTATTTATTTATGTTTGATAAATGGGGGTACAGAAAATCTTGTTAAGTATTATATATTTTAGAGCAATTAGACCCTGATTTGTAGAAAGGCAACATTTTCATTCTTTTTACTTTTTGATTAGGCACTAAGGTAAAACATTAGCAATTTACTTTTACCAGTATACCTTAGCTCTTTGAGCGGTTCATAGAATTCTGCAGACACAAACATCTGTGGTCAAAGATACTGGACGCTGGAATTGGTCATGGAGAAAATAATTAAAATCTAAGCCTCAATGCAACTTAAAGCTGAACTTCAGCTTTTGATACACTTTACATAGTTTGTTTGGGCCAAGCTGACCCAAACAAACTATGTCTCTCACTAACATGTGGGGTCACAGGATGTATAGTATAAACTGTATGTAGCTGAGGCTACATACAGCATACAGCACTGTCTTCCAAGTTCAAGTTGAGACTTCCAGTCTCACACCCTGAGCACACTAGAGTCTATCTGAGCAGCACTGAGCCATTTATAGAAAGGGATGTATTCTAAATATGAATAAAAAGTTTCCTCTGACTGGCTGAGTCAGAGGTCGTGACTTCATCAGCCTGCCTCTCTGATTTTGTATTCATTGCTAGAATTCATTGCTTCCTATAAATGGCTGAGCGCCTCTCAGATAGACTCTATTGTGTTCCAGGCAGGGCTTTTTTTCTCAAACAATAGGTGCTGGAACTCAACCACGACCCCCCAAAGCCCCTCCACCCGCACACACACTCTCCAAGTCACATCAAATAGTGGGTGTAATCAGTCAAATTTCACGAACAGTAGGAGGGTCTTACAGGGGTATTAAATAAGAGAATTTCATTACATACAGAGTTCTGGGGGGTTACACACAAAGTGCAGAGCTGTCACTTATGAACACAGAAACCAGACTTCTGCATTTACAAGTGATTGTGGTGAGCACCCCCCCCCCAAGGGTCTGAGCCAGAGGTGGTGGAACTTGGTTCCACCAAGTTCCCTCTGAAAAAAAGCCCTGGTTCCAGGTATGAGACAGGAAGGTCTTGGCTCAAACCCAGAACACAGTGTGGTATGCTGTATGTAGTCTCAGCTACATAAAGTTTATACAGCACATCCAGCGGCTTCACATGTAAGTGAAGGGCATAGTTTGTTGTAGTAACTGTACAATGTAACAAAAGCTGGAGTTCAGCTTTAAATCAACTACCTGCAAAGGCTTTAAAACCCCCTCTGCAACTATTGTTATCCAGAAAAAGAAGCCTACATCAGGAAAAAGAATGCACAAAGGCCTAAAAGTGGGCTAGGCCTTTGAGAGAAGCCCTAAAACCCATGGTGCTCTTCTATGCAATGTGTGGCTTCATCTAGAAAGCAATGTCTGACCATTTTCCTCCCTCCTGCTATGCCTCATTGTTCATAGAGTATCCATCATAATGATAGACTGCACAGGAGGTGGGAGGGGGCAGGGCCAGTGGCAACTTTTTGATTAAAATAATAATCCCTTCCCCTGAGTTTTGAGGGCTCATAGGGTGCTCTAGGGTAACCCTGCTTTCCTGTATCTTGCTACTGGAGGCAAGTAGCTCCTAAGGAGGTTTAAATCGAGAAAAAATGATATTAACAGCAGATACATTCAAGTTTTGTAAATTATTATTATTATTATTATTATTATTATTATTATTATTATTATTATACATGATTTATATAGCGTCTACAGTTTGCAAAGCGCTTTACAACATGATGCGCTTTTTGTGCCAATAAATGTTTTGATTTAGTTTCCAAATGTCACAGATGTTCTTCATGTCAGGAACACAACTTTTTCACAATTATAAAAAGAACTATGCTGGGCTACCTATGAAATCTTTTTATTTTCCCCATTCAGTTTTGCAGAGTTGAATGCTTCGGCTTCAGTCAGGGGGTGTGAGGTTTTCTGAGATATGTTACTGTAATGAATTCCAAGAAGTCATGATTGGTTCTATTTAAATGAGCTGGTTAATAATTTGATAATTTGATAAAATGGACAATCATTTCCCTGTGTAACTATTTCAGATTAAATATTTTTAAGATTAGCACATGCATATAGTTTTAATGTGAACCTTGAACTAAGCCATACGAACAGTATATATTGGTGTGATTTGCTCTTGTCAGTACTTTATTTGAAAAAATAAATAAATACTACCCTTTATAAAAAAAGAAGTTCCTGCAAAACAGTTGAGCATGATTTTTCTGTCTCAACAGAAAATTCAAAAATTATAGCTATAAATTACATTTCAACATTTTGCAGGAAGAAATAAAAAATATATTTACATTTGAAAGTATGGGTTATATTGCTGGTCTTTAAATTGTTTTGGCTGGATGTTTTTTTTACCCAGTTCTCCCAGCAACCATTTTATGACAAATGCTAAATGAGACTTTGACATACAACAGACACTATCATGTCTGTTTCCTACACAGGGCTTATCAGCTGCACGCTATTACCTGCTTACTATCACATGCTCTATGGGGCTAGTTGGCAGCTTAAAGAAAACCTGTACTGAGGAAAATACAGAGACTGACTTTACTGACCTAGACGCCTGGTCGTTTCAGTTTTTTTTATGGTGCCTGATTGTCCTGGCGACAATGTCAATTAACAGCAGACGCTGCCAGATGGGGGGAAAAGTTGGAGAATTAGTGCAAGTCCCCCCTAAATAGCCAGCACCAAAGGTGTCAGCAGTGCATCTCTCCTTTGTTGGACTGGCTTACAGGATCAGCTATGTATCCAAAGTACTTCCCTTAAAGGATGAAGCTGAGACCCACGACATAATTGGCCCGGATTCAGAGAGAATTTACGCCGGCATATCCATAGAAACGCCGTGTAAATTCAAATCTGCGCCGGCGTATCTTCTTTCTGTATTCAGAAAGCAAGATACGCTGACATTAGCCTAAGATACGACTGGCATAAGTCTCTTACGCCGTCGTATCTTGAGGTGCATTCTCACACTGGCCGCTAGGTGGCGCTCCCGTCGTTTTCAGCGTAGAGTATGCAAATTACCTAGTTACGCCGATTCACAAACATACGTGCGCCCGGCGGTAGTTTTTTACATCGTTTGCGTAAGTCGTTTTCGTCGTAACGTTGCTCCTGCTATTAGGTGGCGCAGCCAATGTTAAGTATTGACGTCGTTCCCGCTTCGAAATTTGAATTTTTTACATTCGTTTGCGTAAGTCGTTCGCTATTGGGGTTATGAAAAAAATAGTTTTATGTGTTTTGGTGAGTCCATTAACTTTCCATCTTAAGCGCTGTACACATGCGCCGTTTTCTCGACGGTAAAAAGTCTGCCAAGAAAACCGATGGGAAACCCGAGAACCTGCTCAGTAAGTTTCCCCCGTGTACACGGCCGGGTTTCCCATCGGGAAAACTGGGGGGAGAGCTTTGGCCAGGAACCCTGGCCATGTGTATACTCCCTCGCAGTGTTTCCCCATAAGAAAACTGCCGGGTTTAAAACCGCCGGGAATCCCAGTGGGAAAATAGAGAGCAGGAAGCATACACAAGGTCAGGATTCCCAGTCAAAAGCTCTCCCCGCAGTTTTCCCGATGGGAAACCCGGCCGTGTGTACGGGGCTTCAGAATAGCCTAGCAATTATATGCAATATGTATTTCCTGTACATTTTATTTTTTAACTTTTTTTTTTAATCAAAATCTTATTTAAAGATTTTTTTCTTTAAAAGGACATAATGACACAGACAAACTGTCATACAAAATAGGAGAATTAAAAATAAAAGAAAATAATAAATAAACCAGAAGCAACAAAAATACAGCACTAAGCCCACAAGTTGTCGTAGATATCACCTGTGCAACTCTATCACTTATATATATCCCACAAGTAGCAATAAGTACAAAGGGCCAGATCCACAAAAGAGATACGCCGACTTAACTCGATTTTTCTAATTTTACACGGCGTGTATCTTTGCGCCCGATCCTCAAAACGAGAAGCGCCTGAAATTCCGGCTTTTCCGTCCTACCTAAAAAAATTACACCGGCGCATTCTCGGGCGCAAATTACGCTAGGCACGCCGCTTTATTTGATAGGCAAAGATGCAAATGAGGGAGATAGGGCGATCCACAGAATTAAGTGTGTGCGCCGTAGATTACGCCCTGTGCGCACCTGTTAGTTTCCTGGTGGGAATTTACACTTTATAAAAGCAGCCCTAATTTTACACATGCCGTCTGAATGTCTGCTGAAGCAACACCATTCAGGAAGAGCTCAGCACACACACGTTCAGGACTAAAATCTCTCTGCCAAAATGCCAGGACCATCAATGATACTAGCTGCATTAGTGTCTATAGAGGCACAAAGAAGGAGGAGGGCACAGAGGAGGAGGAGGAGGGCACAGGAGAGGGTATACCGCCCACGCCAAGATTTGTTTGGCATGCCTGCTTCTGAAGTATTCCGCAACTACAGATTTACCCGTGAGGCCATCCTGGAATTAACAACAATACTTCAGGATGATCTTACCAGCCCAACCCAACGCTCCCATGCACTGCAGCCACTCACCAAAGTACTGGCAACTTTGCATTTTCTTGCCACTGGCTCATTCCAACGCACAAGTGGAGGCGTGGCTGGGATGGCACAATCCTCCATCAGCAGGTGTGTGCACCAAGTGGTCCCTGCAATCCTGCGGCGCATGGGAAATCAGTTTCAAAAACCCACCCAGGAGGACCAGCGTTTAAAGACCATGACAGACTTTTATCACATTGCCAGATTTCCACGCACCATCGGGGCCATTGATTGTACCCATGTGGCACTACAACCACCCCATGATACTGAGCACATGTTCCGGAATCGTAAAGGCTGGCATTCCATCAATGTGCAAGTCATCGTAGATGCCCATGGCCTCATCTGGCACGTCTGTGCTAAATTTCCGGGATCCTGCCATGATAGTTATATTTACCGGCAGACCCAGATCTCAAGAGATTTGGACCAGAACATGTATGGAGACAGCTGGCTGATTGGTGAGTGACATGTGTGTCAGGTATGTCCCCCCCATGATGCTCACATCACAAGGGGCACATGCATGACTAATATCCTCCTGTCTTTTCCCTTACAGGTGACTCAGGATATGCCTTGGGACCTCATCTAATGACCCCATTCAGGAACCCCCAAACCCCAGGAGAGCAACGCTACAACCAGGCGCACATACGAACCCGGGGAGTGGTTGAACGGACCTTTGGGCTTATGAAGTCCCGCTTCAGATGCCTGGATAAGTCTGGGGGTACACTGCTGTATTCCCCTGACTTTGTGTGCCAAATAATTGGGGCATGTTGTATACTCCACAACTTTGCCCTCAGAAGGGGACTGCATATTGACTTATGTGATGACCTGACCCCTGACCCAGGCAATACCCCCCCAACCAACTCTACCTGGTCTGCTGAGGGCACAGCAGCCAGGAGACGCCTTGCAGAAGGCATTTTTTCCCAGTAAACGTACATGATTAATGTCACAATAAGAATGTATCTTTTCCCTGTAAATGCACATCAATAAAGTCACAATGATAATGCATGAATGCACACCACTGTGGTTCCTAGCACAGACACATCACATGCACATCGAATTGGATTAGATCCAAGTCCCCCCCCCCCCCTTTGGGACTTGGGAGCAGTAACGCCACGCCACGGCTCCAATTATGTCACTGTGCATTCATACACCATTCAGGAACCTGGGATTGCACTTCTCCCTGGTCCTGGGGATCCCTTCTCCACCAAAACTGAGGGTGACACCCTTAATTTCTCAGGAATGCCACCCCCCCACATTCACACATCATTCACACACATAAATCAAATCATAAGTACAGAAGACCAAATTAAATAATAAAAAAAAAAATGCATAAACAAAAAAACAAAAGTATCCCAGCAAATTAATTAGCGGCGGCGATTGCTACGCCTTGGCTGGGCAGGGGCACGGGCAGGGGCACGGGCAGGGGCACGGGCAGGGGCACGGCCACGCCGTCGCGGAGGATGTCCATTGGGGGGGGGTGAGCTGGGGAAGGAGGAGCCTCCTGGGGGGGTTGAGCTGGGGAAGGAGGAGCCTCCTGGGGGGGGTGAGCTGGGGAAGGAGGAGCCTCCTGGGGGGGGTGAGCTGGGGAAGGAGGAGCCGCCCCTGCTGGCCTGCCCTCCATGGCCCCTGCAATGCGAGTGAGACAGGCAGTGAGGGCAGCCGCATTGGCCTGGCCAGACCTTGTATTGTCCTGCACAGCCTGGGTCAGGGCACTCAGCTCATGGGCCACGCGCGTTGTGGCGGTCTGTATGTCGTTCAAACATGTAATGACCGCCGTTGAGTTGGTGGCCACATCACCGAGTGCCTCCATCATTTCACCCTGGCTGTGCTCCATCTGCGTAAGTTTTTCCAGTATTTTTCCAAGAGTGCGGGTCTGCCGGGCATTGTCCTTCACCACACTGGCCGACAGACGCTCGCCCACAGCCACGGTCTCCTGGGTTGGCCCCCTGGCTGCCGCTGAGTCTTGCGGGCCTGGAGGAGGGGAGAGAGTGACCCTGGTGACTGGAGGCCTGTTGGGGGAGAAGTGGGAGGGGCTACCCCTGATGGTGGCCTGACTGGTGCCAGCCTCAGGGGTAGCCTCAGGGGAAGACTCAAAGGTCATCATATCAGTGGCCAGGAGGACTTCCCGGCCAATCTGCATATTTTCCTCCTCCTCCCCCTCATCATCCTCCTCCCACTCATCCTCCTCCCCCTCAACCTCCTCCCCCTCAACCTCCTCATGAGTGGAGGTTTGGCCAATCCCCTCCCCTGGGGAATCCTGCCCTTCTTGGGACTCATCATCAGCCTGTCTTGGGGGTGGTGCTGCAGCCTGGCCCGATGGGCCTGCAACCTCCTGGCCTGCAACCTCCTGGCGTGTAACCTCCTGGCGTGTAACCTCCTGGCCATCTGTGGAGGACACAAAACAATCACATGTTTGAGGAACCACACACTTGGCACATCTTCCCTTCCCCCACCCACACATGCTAATCAACAGAGAATAAACAAAAAAACCTACCTGTCCTCCTAGGAACATCTGACGTATAGCCAGGCAGGCCCACCACCTGCTGTGGGTGGAAACACTGGGCCACTGCCCATTCCTCCTCCGTCAGTCTGACTGGGCAGGGTCCCCCTCCTCCAGTGCCCCCTGGTATGAGCGTCGATCCTTGCCATCTTATTCCGGACGACGCTTCTCAGATCATTTATTTTTTTCTGTATGCCAGCGGGGGTCCTAGTCTCCCCCCCCCCCCGCCGCATTGATCTGGTCAGTGATTTTTTTTATAAGCTGCCTCCTCCTGGCCGGGGTGGTGTTCTGGCTCTCAGGGCCATGCAGAAATCGCCCATATTTCACAATGCCCCGAGCAAGAATTTGCTTCTCTCCCAGGGTGAAATTAAGCTTCCTGCGTTTGGGGGGCATCACATACACCACCCAGCAACAACAAACACACCCGACAAACAATCTACAATACACACCCAAAAACCTGACAAAAATATATACCACAAAAAAACTAACCAAAATCTAAACACACAAGGACACAGCTAATAGTAATTCAAAAACAAACACGCACCAACAAACAAACAAAAAACAAACACCAAAAAACAAACACCAAAAAACAATCAGCAAAAACAATAACAAACAAAATAAATAAAGACACTTCTCAAAAACAAACAACAACTAGACTCTCCAACTCCTCAAACACTTTTCTCACAAACACAACTTACCAACACACAAACAAACAGAGCAGAAGCAAATTGCTCATGGAAGGGGAACAATGGGATATACTTTTGCAAGGGAAGTGTGTGTGTGTGGTGCTTTTTACACACAGGGCGATCCTCAAACTAAGTACACTTGGCCTTTTACCTATCTCACTGATTGCGCCGAGACCAGTTCTGCACATGCCCAGTGAGGTCCCGATTTGTGCGCGCATGCGCAGTACGGCCGGCGCCTCATTTGCATGGGGTCACGGCTCATTACAATGAAGCACGCCCACTTCCTTCCCACTTGCAAAAACCCCGCCTTACGCCTCTGAATTTAAGTTACGCTGGCGCAAATTTAGACGCAAATGCGCTGTGGATACGGCACTTACGACACCAACTTAGGGCAACGTAACTTAAATGACATAAGTTAGGACAAACTAAATTTGCACCGCTGGCTGAGGATCTGGCCCAATATTCTCAATAACAAGTAATACACAGGCCCATCGCATCTATCTAAACTTGTGAAGAGCACGGCAAGAGAGATACATCATTTTTTCCTTTTTTCTTTTTTGCAAATATAATTTTTATTAGAATTTACAGGAATGAACACGGGCCATAAAAAAAATAACAGTAGCCGTTAATAGTGGAGGTCGCAGCCTTCCAATCAATATCATAATATAGTAAATGGGAATGTGCATTACATCAGTTAGGTAGTATGTTGAAAGTCCCATAACTGACCTTTCTGGTCCTCCTATTGCCACTGGGTTGTGACTGTGTGGAACATCCACACTAGCAATTGTAAGATATCTGGAACCACATTCTCCATTCCTTATGATACGTATCTTTATCACACAATATATTTTTATTCACTTTGAGTTTCCACTCATCCACCAATGGTGGAGTAGAGAATACCCATTGTAAAGCAATCAGAGAAGATTGTTAATGTTTATGGACATACTAAAATCATCCTCTATTAAAGTTCTTTAGCACATCTGGAGAGGATTGTCCTGTGTTTGTATGGTTAGGCCTAAGATTTGTCAGTTTAAGAAAATTGTACATGTGGCATTCTTCTATCACAATACCCAGTGTAGGAGGTACATTTATTTTAGAATTACGCTCAGAAAATAAAATGATAGCTCAAATATTACACAGACAGTATATACTACAAATAAATATTACCATTTGTAACTTGTTAGTAGAGAAACAGTAGTGCTAGGAATTTACAACTTTCTTCTGAAAATGCAAAATTTTCTAGCTGTTACGTTGACCCTCTGGCATCAATGCTTTCTTTCAGGACAAGAATTGAGATCTGAAAACTTAAGGGTCTAGGCATAATAAATGTACAGCCCACGTGAATAATGACCATAGTTTTCCGAATAGGTTTATTTTCGAGGATCATCAATTCCTTCTAGTGATCATACTGCAGTATCTTGATAATTGAGGTATTTCATAAAAATATTATGACCACTAGATGGAGCTGTCTATCATAGGAAATAAAGGTAATAGGAAAATTGTTTGTGTTTCTTTTTTTTTTTTTTTTATAGTGGCTGTGGCAATGCTTAAGGCATTTACAATGCATTTTTTTTATCAATAGATGCCTTGAAATCCGACATATTTATCTTTCTACTTGTTCTGTTTTTTAAAGTATTAATGCAAAGTTTACTGTGACAGCAAGAAAACAACTGCATTTTCAGAGAGGAAAGTAGTGGTGTCCATGTTTCCTTTAAGGCAGTGGTTCTCAAATCCTGTCCTCAGGACCCACTAACAGGCCAAGTTTGCAAGATAACTGAAATACATCACAGGTGATATAATTTGCTGCCTAGTGATTGCAGTATTCTAGTCTGCATCTCCCCAAGGTAATACTTAAAATCTGGCCTGTTAGTGGGTTCTGAGGACCCACTGCTTTAAGATCTTCAAGGACATTTCATGAATGTTAAACATTGGGCATATGCAAATAAAAAGTATGGAATAACTAATAGATTTGAGATACTTTGGATGACAGTCAGAAAGAGGTGTACATGACTGCTTCCAACTTTGGGGAACCCTTGAGAAAAACAACTCAGCTCAGTGTTCCATTGTTTTGCTTTTTCTAGGGCAGAAATAATTGCAGCACCACACGTACTGCTCATGAAACAATCATATGATGCTTTTTTATTTGGACGTTTATGTGTTTGGTACAAAAGATTTGGTTTGTTGGAAGATCTCTCATTCATTTCATGTTTTTTTTTACTTTAATATAAAAATCCCGTTTGAAGTGTACTTCCACAGGACTCTGCTTTTGGTGTTATTTCAAAAAAAGATTTCCTGGTATCTCCTTAAACATCAGATTCAAAGCCCTGTACACACGATCGGTCCATCCGATGAGAACGGTCTGATGGACCGTTTTCATCGGTTAACCGATAAAGCTGACTGATGGTCAGTCGCGCCTACACACCATCAGTTAAAAAACTGATTGTGTCAGAACGCGGTGGCGTAAAACACAACGACGTGCTGAAAAAAACTAAGTTCAATGCTTCCAAGCATGCGTCGACTTGATTCTGAGAAAATGCGTGGATTTTTAAGCGATAGACGTGCCTACAAACTATCGTTTTTTTTATTATCGGTTAGGTATCCATCGGTTAAATTTAAAACAAGATTGTTTTTTTTTAACCTATAGATAAATAACCAATGGCTCCCACACACGATCGGTTTGGACAGATGAAAACTGTCCATCAGACCGTTCTCATCGGTTTAACCGATCGTGTGTACGCGGCCTAATGGTGTTCTCAAAAGTCTGGGACTGCCACTAGAAAATGGATATGGGTTGTATAAACGATTGTTAGCCCTTTAGCAAAAATGCCTGTATATCTAAAGGGAAGCCAAGAATGCCTTCTTTCATAAAACAATGGAACCAGGGGCGTTGCTAGAAGACTTAAGACGACCTTGGACAAGCCGATGATAATGATGGCCAAATCATGACGGCAGCTTAAAAGGATGTAGTTAAAGCACATCAGTTAATAAATCAAAAGGCAAATGCTTTTGACAGTGTAGGTTTGGGAAACATACAGCAAAGCCAGAGCACCTGCTGGTGGAACTAAAATTCACAGACAGGGATGGTCTTATATGCGAGTTGAGTTTCATTAGCCACCACTGGAGGTTGGTGGTGTGTTCCTTGCCTCAGTATTGTTCCTGTGAGCCCATCTTACCCGGGACCTATGATTCCCTGTGGGAAGCGAAAGTGAAGCATTTATGGAGCAGAGGGGCAGAAAGGACAGGCATAGTTGGCATTTTTCATGTGTGACTATGAAAGGTCCAGTGGCTCGTATAAACCCTGGCAGCACCGGACACATAGCAGCCACCAGCACAAGGGATACATTCCATTCAATGTAAGTACTGTCCTTCTTACTGATTTAAAAATAAATGCTAAAATACATTTTTAACATTATGTGGCGATTACTGCAAAGTTGTGGGCAATGTGACCTTAAGCTCTAGGTGGCCATAGGGTTGCCACCTGGCTGGTGTTCTAGTGGACTGGATGGGACTTGATACCAGTGTTATTAGGAAAGACATCAAAGAAAAGGTTGCAGCTTTAAATGGACCCGTGCAAAGCAAAGCAGTATTGTTAAACCCCTAATCAGTAATATTGCAAGGGAATTTACTAAGCATGCCTGCCCGTACCAATCCCAATGCCAATGGAAATCCTGGACTAAAGAAATGCTGATTTACCAGCTGATGGTCATTGAACAAACAGGTTTTGAGAAATAACAATAATTTTGGGCCAGATTCAGGTACAAATGCGGCGGTCTAACGTATCCCATTTACGTTACACCGCCGCAAGTTTTAAGCGTAAGTGCTTGATTTACAAAGCACTTGCCTGTAAACTTGCGGCGGCATAGCGTAAATCCGTCCGGTGCAAGCCCGCCTAATTCAAATGGGGCGTGTATAATTTAAATTAGGCGCGTTCCCGCGCCGAACGTACTGCGCATGCCTTGTTTTGAAATTTCCCGCTGTGCTTTGCGCGAAATGACGTTGCACCAACGTAATATTTTGAATGGCGACGTGCGTTACGTCCTTTCGTATTCACGGACGACTTACGCAAAAAATAAAAAGAAACAATTTTACGCGGGAACGACGGCCATACTTTAACATGGCAAGTCTAAATATAAGCCATGAAATAGCAGCCGTAACTATACGACGGGAAAAGCCGACTAGCGACGACGTAAGAGAATGCGACGAACGCGCGTACCTTCGTGGATCGCCGTAAACAGCTAATTAGCATACCCGACGCGGAAAACGACACAAACTCCATCCAGCAGGCGCCAAAGTATTACACCTACGATCCGAAGGCGTACGAAGCCGTACGCCTGTCGGATCGAAGCCAAAAGCCGTCGTATCTTGGTTTGAGGATTCAAACTAAAGATACGACGCGGCAAATTTGAAAATACGCCGGAGTATCAGTAGATACACCGGCGTATTTCGACTGTGAATCTGGCCCTTTATTTTTATCATAGCGGTTCACTTATTCTGTAAATATTAGTGTAGCACCCTCTACCTTAGGTAGGAGCTGAGTGCAGTTTTTTTTTTGTATGTTATGTCAGTGCAGGTAAATTTAAGCAGGCCTATGCTGCAAGCTAGGCCTGTTTGTTTTTGGATCTGGGGGTAGGGAGTAGTTAGTGTAGCAGTAGGTGACTTCAGCTTTTGGGCGTCTCCCCTGCTTCCAGTGAGAATGTTCTGGAAGAGGGGCAGGGCTGAGATTTGGCGTGATATGGGGTACATGTGAGGAGTTCTGACCAATCCCCAACTAGGACTGGCAGGGGGCAGGCCTCCTACATATACTCATGGTCAGCCTGCTTGGGGGGTTGTCGGCTGGGTGAACTGAAGAATGGAGTGCTAGACTGTAGTGCTGGAGGAACACCCGCATCTGGGAGGGGGGGGTGTGGATCCAGTGGAGGAGCTCGGGAACTAGGAGGGAGCCTCTCCTTACACGGTCGTGGAGAGGTGTCCTGGAACAGTAGCTGGAGAGACAGTTGGTCCGCACGTCCAGGGTAAATCCTTCAGGAAGGCCAAGGGCAGGAGTCGGTGAGTGAAGTACAGTGGAGATCTGGAAGAGGCATGCCAGGGGAGCTGGGTGCAGAGCCAGAGGGAGAGGCTGTGTAGTTATGTGCCAAATCGATGCAGAGCCATGAGGGCAGGCAGGATTTGCAAGTCGGACGTGCTGGGAGCAGTAGTCTATCACCTCTAAAGTAATATCTTCTAATCAGAAACAGTCATAAGGGGGGGTAGTGCAGGCCCTAGGCCTTCAACAGTTACATCTTCTATCCATGCTGGGGGATTATTCAGAGTAGGTCCCAGTTGTATCTGATGGTGTAATGGGAATACTAAGACTGTGACAGGGAGAGTGGTCGGAGGTAAAAGTGGTCAAGCTGTGTGCAGGAGGAAGAGAAGTGCTGTGGTGCAGAATACTGTCAAGTTTAGTGTCAGCCATTTTTGTTCTATCTCAGAAGTGTGACGCATCGATAGAAATCACACACCAACTATTCATTGTTTCTATGGGCATCCCATGTCCCTTCGCCAACCAAGTTCAATTCCACTAATAAAATAACAAAACAAAAGACTTTTCATTGTCTACAGAGTGTGTCGAATGGATGTCTGGCAGCAGGGTGAAATATGCGTGGATGTTGTAACTAGTAGCAACCAACCGCTACATTTATATACAGAGGGCCATATTCTCAGAGAAGTTACGATGGAGTAAGTCAGATACTCCATCGTAACTCCCTTTTTAGGCCAGTGTATCTATGCTCCTGATTCTCAGAATCATTTTTGCATAGATACACTTAAGATCCGCCATCTGTAAGTCACTTACACTGGCGGATCTTAAATGCAATGACGCCGGCCGCCGCTAGATGGCATTTACGTGAAGGAGTCATTTGCATATGCAAATGATCCTTCTACGCCGATTCCCGAACGAGTTCGCGTCGCGTAACCGTCGCTAACGTCGTTTGCGTAAGCGCAAACTTACCCCTGCTATATTAGGGGTAAGTTTCCGCAAGTCTCGCGTAGGCCATGTTACGGATGGCGTCGAGTCCCCGTCGTGTTTTTTCGTCGGGTACGTCGTTTACGTAAGTCGTTCTTGAATACGACTTTACGTCAATGACGCACACGTCGGCGTCATTGACGTTTTCCGCCGAGAACTGGAGCATGCGCACTGGGCTTTTTGCAGCCCGGCGCATGCCCAGTTCTTTCGCATCGGGGGCGCGCTTCATTTGAATGGAAGACGCCCCCTTGGAGATCCGCCAGGCTACGCCGGGACACTTACACTCCGCTGTCCCAACTTATGGAGCAAGTGGTTGGGGAATACAAGTTGGGACAGCGGAGTGTAAGTGCCCTAAGCGAAGCAGGCGGAGATTTTTTGAGAATATGGCCCAGAATAACTTTCTTAATGTGGGTGTATTTACTATGTGCTCTATGGATTTGCCAGTCTGACACAATGAAACAAAAAATAGCTGACACTTTATCCTTTTTTCTTACAGAGAAAGAATTTGGCAATTTACATTTTGTGCATTTTACCGGTGCTTTTTATATACATTTTGCAAAGCATGTACAAGATTTTCCATCTATCCATTCTTCCACTGGAAATTTGACACAGAAGAAAAATGCTGTGGAAAGCAGCAGGGAGTCAAACTGTAGCTCAGTTTATTAGGAAATAAGAAATGGAGAATTAGACATATCATTGCCAGGAGAGGAATAGTACATTAACATGGCACATTTGTGGTCTGCCCTAGCACGGTGAAGAGTTCAAACAAAGGTGATTCCATTTTATTATAGAAAGCTTAGATATAGATTAGGTGTCAGCATTCCCTGCTGTTTCATTGAAAGTAACCTTTCTTTGTTGAGCCTAGACCTTTCTATATACCTCTTAAGGAGGTTTTCAGTGAATTTTATGATACAAAGGTAGTGGATTTCTCAGTTTAAATAGCACCCCCAAAGAGTGTGTCCCATATCTTATTATGGGAGGAAATCTCTGCCTGTTTATATGACTTGTGCACTGAAAAGTCAAGAACCCAACTAACAACCCCAATATAATCCACCTACTTGCATGACATTTCCGGCATCAGACTGCACACCTGCATGCTGCTCATGCTGTTTAGTTTGATTAGTTACTAGTATTGAAGCTCCAGTGCTGAAATGAACCTTCTTATGGGTCAACCAACTGAACTGCAGATCATCCACATGTGCAGATGGGTCACATTGGGGAGCCGATTGTCTGCTAGCAAGGTTTTTGACAATTAATCTGACATTCTATTGCACACAACTCACAACAATAGATGGAGCACCCCCACACTATCTTTGGGGTAATTTGTGACTGCTAGGGGTTACAAAATAGATACAAGATTCCAGTGGCAAAAAAATTATAAATATTAGCAGTTGTAATTGGCTAGACTCGGCAAACAATCAATAAAATGTGTTCCTCATCTTTATCTACACCTACCATTCACATGCAAATTTTTTGCTGCTCCCCCTTAGGCTTCAAAGCGAGCAGATATGAGTGTACACATGCCGTGGCTTTGATGCTTTACAGCCATGTCAAGAATTAAACCCTTTGTTGCATTTAACTCAATGGGACTTTACTGCAATGCCTGGTGATGCACATGGTTGCGGGGCAGTGAAACAGACTTTTGGGGTATTAAACCAGGTGGTGAGGAGGTGACATAATGCCTCATCACTGCCTGTCAAACATGATATGAAAATCCATCTGCTGTGGATTGCTTTTAAGGGACAACACTAGTATAAACTTGCCCCATTGGCAGAATGAAAAATCAGAAACATGGACGATGCAGTCTGTCACTACCATTACTGGGCTGGTTTTTTTTTTGCTCCCCCACAACATCATTTTAATCACCTCTCGATTTTGCCAGATCCAATGATTTTCCACTTGTTTTACAAGTGTGAATACCTTGTTCATTCTACAGTGAAATTGCACAGCAGTGCTGTCACTCGGTAGAAAGGGTAACAACTAAGATATCAACCTTGAAATAAGCTTTGGGTTCAGGTCCTACCACATGGCAGGGGGGATTTGATTTAAATCATGTCGATTTAATTTGCGACTTAACCACTTGCCGACCAGCTGGCGTCATTATACTGCGGCAGGTCGGTACGTTCCCGTGAACCGTCATAGCTGTACATCGCCTCCTTTAAGCAGGCGCTGTACTGCAGAGGTGCCGATGCACATGGCCAGCAGACGCGGGCACGAGAGCCAGAACAGGGACGTGTGTGTGTGTAAATACACAAATCCCTGTTCTGTGAGGAGAGGAGAGAGAGAGATTGTGTGTTCCTACTAGCTAGGAACGACGATCTGTCATCTGCTCTAGTCACTTCCATCCCCCTACAGTTAGAACACACACAAGGGAACACAGTTAACCCCTTGATCGCCCCTAATGTTAACCCCTTCCCTGCCAGTGACATTTATACAGTAACCAGTGCAATTTTATAGCACTGATCGCTGTATAATTTTCAATGGTCCCAAAAATGTGTCACAATTGTCTGATCTGTCTGCCATAATGTCGCAGTCCTGATAGAAATCTCTGATCACAGCCATTACTAGTAAAAAAAAAGAATAATAAAAATGCCATAAATGGAAAAAATAATTCAACCTGATGCTGCAGTATACGGACACATAGATCACAGATCACATCCTGGTTTGACTTCTCCATTGACGGAGCTGCAGGATCAAGGTCACTTTCCTACTGGCATAGAGAAACTGGAAATGAGCCACGGGGAAAGCACTGCCCATGTCCTACGGTGGTGCCCAGGGCTGGTGCAGGGAATTTTGACACCCTAGGCGATACCTAATTTTGCGCCCCCCCCCCCCCACGCACGCCCTGCCCCTCACTAAAAAGCCGTGGTACACAGGCTTGCACATGGACCCGGCCCGAAGACAAAAAGTGGATGGCACCAGCTCGCTTCCTCATGCCAGCCGTGGTCCACAGTCTGCCTGTCTGTACAAGCAGACAGATACGCTGACAATGCTTTACAGGTTCTTACTAGAAACAATAATAAATGCACATTTTTGTATCTGCAAAAAGATCTGCATTTTTTTTTACAAAGGTGGACTTGAACTTACACACCTCAAATTGCCCCAATTCCTGTATTTTCAGGTCTCAGATCATCACCCCCTCTGTACCCCCCTGCACACACACATATCTGTTCCCCCTCTGTACCCCCTGCACACACAGATATCTGTTCCCCCTCTGTACCCCCTGCACATCTGCCCCCCCACACCTGTCCTCCGCCCACACACATATCTGTCCATCCGTCACCCACACACACATATCAGTAACCCCCTGCACATCTGTCCCCCCCCACACACATATTACCCCCCTGCATGTCTCCCCCCCCCCACACAAACACACATATCAGTACCCCCCCGCACGTCTGCCCCCCCCCCCCACACACACCAGTACCCCCCTGCACGCCTGCCCCCCACACACATATCTGTCCACCCCACACACATATCAGTACCCCCCTGCGTGTTTGTCCCCCCACACACATATCTGTCCCCCCCTGCACGCCTGCCCCCCACATATCAGTACCCCCCTGCACGTCTGTGTCCCCCTCTGTACACAGTGCAATGCACTATTAACTTAAAAGCAGAGTCAATGTTTTATTGCTGCCTGTGTTTTCACTATACCAGCGCTGGAGGGATGGAGGGATGGGGCTCTGTACAGAGATGGAGGGAAGGAGTGAGGGATGGAGGGATGGGGCTCTGTACAGAGATGGAGGGAAGGAGTGAGGGATGGAGATGGAAGGAGGGAGGGATGGAGTTGGAAGGGTGTAGGGAGGGATGGAGATGGAAGGATGGGGTTCTGTACAGGGATGGAAGGAAGGAGGGAGGAATGGAGATAGAAGGATGGAGGGAGAGATGGGAGGATGTGGCTCTGTATAGAGATGGAAGGATGAAGGGATGGGACCCTGTATAGAGATGGGAGGATAGAGTGGAAGGCTGGGGCTCTGTATAGAGAAAGATGGAGGGATGGAGATGGAAAGATGGAGGGAAGGATGGAGATGTATGAAGAGAGGGAGGGATGGAGATGGAAGAATCGAGGTAAGGATGGAAGGATGGGGCTCTATACAGAGATTGAAGGATGGAGGGAGAGATGGGGATGAAAGGATGGAGGGAGAGATGGGGATGAAAGGATGGAGGGAGAGATGGAAGGATGGGGCTCTGTATAGAGATTAAAGGATGGAGGGAGGGATGGGGATGAAAGGATGGAGGGAGAGATGGGGATGAAAGGATGGAGGGAGAGATGGGGATGAAAGGATGGAGGGAGAGATGAGGATGAAAGGATGGAGGGAGAGATGGAAGGATGGGGCTCTGTATAGAGATTAAAGGATGGAGGGAGGGATGGATGGAGATGGAATGATGGAGGGAGGGAGAGATGGAAATGGAAGGATGGAGAGGGAAGGATAGAGGGATGGAAGGATGGGGTCTGTATAGAGACGGAAGGATAGAGGGAGAGATGGAAAGATGGGGCTCTGCATAAAGATGGAGGGATGGAAGGATGGGGTCTGTATAGAGACGGAAGGATAGAGGGAAAGATGGAAGGATGGGGCTCTGTATGGAGATGGAAGGATGGAGGGAGGGAGGATGGGGCTCTGTGTAGAGATGGAAGGATAGGGCTCTGTATGGAGATGGAAGGATGGAGATGGAAGGAGGAAGGGAGGATGGGGCTCTGTATAGAGATGGAAGGAGGGAGGGATGGAGATGGAAGGATGGGGCTCTGTATGGAGATGGAAGGAGGGAGGGAGGATGGGGCTCTGTGTAGAGATGGAAGGATAGGGCTCTGTATGGAGATGGAAGGATGGAGATGGAAGGAGGAAGGGAGGATGGGGCTCTGTATAGAGATGGAAGGAGGGAGGGATGGAGATGGAAGGATGGGGCTCTGTATGGAGATGGAAGGAGGGAGGGAGGGAGGATGGGGCTCTGTGTAGAGATGGAAGGATAGGGCTCTGTATGGAGATGGAAGGATGGAGATGGAAGGAGGAAGGGAGGATGGGGCTCTGTATAGAGATGGAAGGAGGGAGGGATGGAGATGGAAGGATGGGGCTCTGTATGGAGATGGAAGGATGGGGCTCTGTATGGAGATGGAAGGATGGAGATGGAAGGAGGAAGGGAGGATGGGGCTCTGTATAGAGATGGAAGGAGGGAGGGATGGAGATGGAAGGATGGGGCTCTGTATGGAGATGGAAGGAGGGAGGGAGGGAGGATGGGGCTCTGTGTAGAGATGGAAGGATAGGGCTCTGTATGGAGATGGAAGGATGGAGATGGAAGGAGGAAGGGAGGATGGGGCTCTGTATAGAGATGGAAGGAGGGAGGGATGGAGATGGAAGGATGGGGCTCTGTATGGAGATTGAAGGAGGGAGGGAGGGAGGATGGGGCTCTGTGTAGAGATGGAAGGATAGGGCTCTGTATGGAGATGGAAGGATGGAGATGGAAGGAGGAAGGGAGGATGGGGCTCTGTATAGAGATGGAAGGAGGGAGGGATGGAGATGGAAGGATGGGGCTCTGTATGGAGATGGAAGGAGGGAGGGAGGGAGGATGGGGCTCTGTGTAGAGATGGAAGGATAGGGCTCTGTATGGAGATGGAAGGATGGAGATGGAAGGAGGAAGGGAGGATGGGGCTCTGTATAGAGATGGAAGGAGGGAGGGATGGAGATGGGGCTCTGTATGGAGATGGAAGGAGGGAGGGAGGGAGGATGGGGCTCTGTGTAGAGATGGAAGGATAGGGCTCTGTATGGAGATGGAAGGATGGAGATGGAAGGAGGAAGGGAGGATGGGGCTCTGTATAGAGATGGAAGGAGGGAGGGATGGAGATGGAAGGATGGGGCTCTGTATGGAGATGGAAGGTGGGAGGGAGGGAGGATGGGGCTCTGTGTAGAGATGGAAGGATAGGGCTCTGTATGGAGATGGAAGGATGGAGATGGAAGGAGGAAGGGAGGATGGGGCTCTGTATAGAGATGGAAGGAGGGAGGGATGGAGATGGAAGGATGGGGCTCTGTATGGAGATGGAAGGATGGGGCTCTGTATGGAGATGGAAGGAGGGAGGGAGGATGGAGATGAAGGCGGTGGGAAGGAGGGAGGAGGCAGACAGGGAGGGTGAGAAGTGGTTGCCACTGCTGCTGGTAGAAGTCCGGTGGATGCAGTGAGAGGAGCAGGCAGAGCCGTGTTGTCCGTGGTCGGGGAAGCTTCCTTCCTGTGTAGCCCGGCGCCTCTCTCCTTCAGCTCGGCTCTTGTCTCCTCCTCCCGCCGGCTCTCCGCACTGAAATCTGGGCCATTCCCCGGGTGTGACACCAGATCCCGGGCACCCAGGAGGAGGGGGAGCGGATATCGCGGCAAGCCCGCCAAGTACATGCAGGGCTTCCATCTTATCCGCTCCACCGGGCATGCGGCACTTCCGTCCGGCTGCTCCTCGTCACGGCTCTCTCCCCTCATCTCCTCACTGCCGCCGCTACTAGGGCGGCACTGCAGGCTCGGCATGTAGTCACAGGCGCAACCGCCCCATAGCCTGGCGGCTGGCGTAAATCCGCCATAAAGCATGTATTTAAAAAAAATGCCGGCACAATGTTTTCTTCTTACCTCTTGTTCTGGGGACATCTTAAATTTTGGATTTTCCATCAGTTTCTTTCTTGGTAACAATGGCCAACCACAACATTAAAAACAACATAACTGGACAGAGGGTTCTAAATCTATTTAAAAAAAAAAAGGTTTTGTCTGAAGATACACCTTAACCAAGTATTTTCTAAAGCACAGTACTGTATAGAGGTGGTGACGTGTCTGTTGGGTGTGAGGTGTGATAAGTTAGAGAGGAGTCTGATGGCCATTACAGGAGTAATGAGGGAGTAATGAGGGAGTTCTTGAACATTATTAGTTTTTTTCTGACAAATGTTCCATAGATAATTTTTCTTTCTTTGCTGTTGCTTGGATCAATAGCAACTGCAGTGTGAGATAAGTATCAGCCATTTTCCTTCTTAACACTGCTAAAGTGTGCTATGTTTCCTTCTTTTGCACAATGGTTTTCTAATGCGAATACAGTTGTTTTCTGACACTTCTTTATTGAAATTATTTGAACAATACTTCTTTATTGAAGCAGGATCTAATTAGGCAATGTTGTTACAGATAACAACAAAACCTGGGGAATGCCCAGGGAAAAACCAAGCCTCCTTACCGAACTATTGATATAGATGGTAAAAACTGTTTAAACCACTCTCCGTCTGCCCGCAATGTACTGCGGATGGGTAGCTGGTGTAGGCAAAGCAATGTACCCGTACATCTCTGCCTACTTCTGGGTTTAGGGCGCATGCATGCCCCTGGCTGGCACCAGCTGCTATTGTACAAAGTGGGACCCTGTCAGTAATTCATAGACAGGACCTGCTGATCGGCTGTGTACAATCACAATTCACAATCAACACAGAGCTCTGTGCAGAGAGAGCAATCTGTTTCTTATACCTGCAAAGCAGGGATGAGAAACTTAGAGACCTATTAGTAATAATAGCACACGTTACACATAGTTAGGTACAAATTTAATCCCTTGATCGCTGATTACTGTATTAGGCCTCGTACACACGACGGGACCTGTCCGATGAAAACGGTCCGCGATGATGTGGCCGCGACGATGATGTGGCGACGTGCACGACCCTGGAAGGTCAATGCTTCCACGCATGCGTCGAATCACTTTGACGCATTCGAGGGCTTTCGTCCGTTGAGTCATACAGACGACCGAACATGTCCGACGGACAGGCTTCCAGCGGACATGTTTCTTAGCATGCTAAGAAACATTTGTCCGCTGGAAACCTGTCCGCTCGGCCGGGAATCCGGTCCGGTCGGCCGTACAGACGACCGAACATGTCCGCGGAAACTGGTCCGCGGACCAGTTTCAGCAAACATGTTCGGTCGTGTGTACAAGGCCTTAGTGTCACTGGTGATGTCAGTGGCAGTTAGTCAGCTCCCCCCCAAAATCAATTAGTGTCATATTGCCCGCTGCACTGGAAGTCGCTGATCACCGTCATTAGTAGTATAGAATAAATAAAACAATTCCAGTATATATACCATAGTTTGTAGGTGCTATAACTTTCATGCAAATCAATTAATATACACTTATTGGGATTTTTTTCCATCAATGACATGTAGCAGAATACATTTTTTTGCAGATATGTTTTGCAGATATGTTTTACAGCAGAAAGTAAAAAAATATTGTTTTTTTTTTTAAAAACAAAACAGTGGTGATTTAAATACCACCAAAAGAAAGCTCTATTTCTGTGAAAAAAAAAAATATATGAAAAATTATATAAATTTTGTTTGGGTACAGTGTTGCATGACAGCGCAATAGCGCATTGCCGAATAGCCAAAAATGGCCTGGTCATGAAGGGGGTAAAATCTTACGACCTCTGGTAATCACTATTTTACGTTATCAGTAATTAAAAAAAAAAAAATATGCTGTTTTTTCGAATTGCCATGGTTTTAATTAAAGGTGGACAAAGAGAAGAGGGACATATTTGTCCCTCTCCTCCATCCCCAACTAAGCAATAACAGTTGTTATTTTCAGGAATAAGTGCCAATAAAACAAAATGCTTGTCACATTGTTTGTCACGCTAAATGAACCTGTTACATTGCCTGAAATTGCTGCATTGCCTGAAAGAAAAAAATAAGTGTGCAACCAAAGCACCTAACTTTATATTACCCACATTCACAACTCTCCCTATCCCAGTAGATCTAATTAAATATATGAATACATCAAATAGGGTTTACCATCCCCAATAAAATTGTCCTGCTGCTGTCTAATTTTACAATGCTGTATCCTCTACTACTGTATCTTAATTCTTCCACTTAAACCTTAGTCTGTGCTCTTTCTCTCTAGTAAATTTGGACCTATATTTGCTCAATAAAATTGTACTGCTACTAGCCAATTTAACCCCTACGGTACTATCTGCAGCATCTAATTCTTGTAGTAATACACCTGTTTGAAATCTTTATTTCAAGTACATTTTGGCCTATTATCCCTATATATTATCCCTATATAAACCTGTCCTGCTTCTGGCCAATTTCTCACTTCTGTATCCTCTGCAGTATTTCTCCAGTATCCCTAAAGTAGGGTGGAACATGGAACACGTTCCCAAAGGTGAACTTATCCTTTAAAGCTAACAGATTTATTTTAAACTGCAAAAAATCAGATTGGGGCGTTGCTGCTATATGCAAGCCAAGCTAATTGCAAAAGAAATGAAAAAACGGTGCTAAAGCCAAATATATGTATCCCGTGTATACTGTTGCTGAAAAAAATGCTGGGGACCCACCTGATTTTAAAAGGAGAAATGTGGGAAAATTTTAAAATGATATGTCAGGACCTTGCAGAGCCTGCAGCAGCTCTGTGATGTCAGCAACTGCAACTTTAGTCAGAGTTTAACCACTTCAGCCCCGAGACATTTTGCTGGTCAATGACCGGGCCACTTTTTGCGATTCGGCACTGCATCGCTTTAACAATTGCGCGGTCGTGCGACGTGGCTCCCAAACAAAATAGGCCTCCTTTTTTTCCCACAAATAGAGCTTTCTTTTGGTGGTATTTGATTACCTCTGCGTTTTTTATTTTTTGCGCTATAAACAAAAATAGAGCGACAATTTTGAAAAAAATAATGTTTTTTACTTTTTGCTGTAATAAATATCCCCAAAAAATGTATAAAAAAAACTATTTTTTTCCTCAGTTTAGGCCAATACGTATTCTACATATTTTCCGTAAAAAAAAACGCAATAAGCGTCTATTGATTGGTTTGCGCAAAAGTTATAGCGTCTACAAAATAGGGGATAGTTTTATGGCATTTTTATAAAAAATTTTTTTTTACTAGTAATGGCGGCGATCTGCGATTTTTCTGGTACTGCGACCTTATGGGGGACACTTCGGACACTTTTGGCACATTTTTGGGACCATTGGCATTTTTATAGCGATCCGTGCTATAAAAATGCATTGATTACTGTAAAAATTTCACTGGCAGGGAAGGGGGCGGGGAAGGGCTTAATTATGTTCCCAAGGTATGTTCTAACTGAAGGGGGGGTGGGACTGATTAGGGGAAATGACAGATCGCTGTTCATACATTGTATAAACATGTGATCAGTCATTTCTCCCTCTGAAAGGACCGGGAGCTGTGTGTGATTCTCGCTCTGTAACGAGCGATCGCGGGTGCCCGGCGGTGATCGCGCCCGCCGGGCACGCACGTCGGCACCAGGGGCGAGCAGCGGGCGCGCGCGCCCCTAGTGGCTGAAATGCGAAATCACGTAATATTACGTGATTTTGCGCAGCCGAGCCGACCTGCCGCCGCAAAACTACGGTGGGCGGTCGGCAAGCGGTTAAAGTACAACTATAGGCAAAACTTTTTATTAGCCAAGAAAATTCTCATGACTCTTTTTTAACTTTGGCTTCCAAATGGGGTTTGGATTTGGAGACCCGTGTCTCGAACCAAACCCAAGTATATTCTGCTCATCCCTAGTTTTAACCATTCCAAACTCTATCCAAAGCAAAAAAAGGTTTCGCTAAAGATGAGTTTTTATAATCAGTATTTTTTTTTTTATGTAGTAAGTTGGTACAAAAGGGAGGTTTCAAGCTCAGGTATGTTAATTGAGTAAGTGTTTGCAGCAGTCCTAAAGTCCTGAAATTCAGCTGGCTGAGAGCAGGGACTGGCCGAATTTCAATCCTTAACCACTTAACCTTGGGAAGATTTACACCTCTTTATGACCAGGCTATTTTTTGTGATACAGCACTGCATTACTTTAACTAACAGTTATGTCCTTTTTTTCCCCACAGATAGAGCTTTCTTTTAGTTGTACTTGATCACCTCTGCATTTTTTTATTTTTTTTCTCTATTAACAAAAAAAGACTGACAATTTTGATTTTTTTTTTGATTTTTTTACTTTCTGTTTTAAAACACATACAATAAATTTTTAAAAAAAAAATCAAATTTATTCATCAGTTTAGGCCAATATGTATTCTGCTACATATTTATGGTATAACAAATCACAATAAGCCTATATTGATTGGTTTGCGCAAAAGTTATGGCGTCTACAAACTATGAAATATTTTATTTTACTAGTAATGGCGGCGATCAGCGGGACTGTGATATTGCGGCAGACAAATCAGACACCTAACTGACACTTTTGACGCTTTTTTGGGAACCAGTGATATAGGGCCAGATTCACATAGAACTACGTTATGCTGCGGCGGCGTAACGTATCCCATTTACGTTACACCGCCGCAAGTTTACAGCGTAAGTGCCTGATTCACAAAGCACTTACCTGTAAACTTGCGGCGGCGTAGCGTAAATCCGCTCGGCGCAAGCCCACCTAATTCAAATGGGGCGGGCACCATTTAAATTAGGCGTGTTCCTGCGCCGAACGTACTACGCATGCTCCATCTGTAAAATTACCCGACGTGCATTGCGCTAAATGACGTCGCAAGGACGTCATTGGTTTCAAAGTTAACGTCAATGGCGTCCAGCGCCATTCACGGACGACTTACGCAAACGACGTGAAATTTAAAATTTCGACGCGGGAACGACGGCCATACTTAACATGGGTTACACCACCTAGAGGGCACCCTTAGTTTTACGCGACGCATCTCTACGGAAACTACGTAAATTTAGATCGACGGGCAAAGCGGACGTTCGTGAATCGGCGTAACTAGTCATTTGCATATTCTACACAGACTGCAATGGAATCGCCACCTAGCGGCCGGCCTAGAATTGCAGCCTAATATCCGACGGTGTAACACAGTTACACCTGTCGGATCTTAGGGCTATCTATGCGTAACTGATTCTATGAATCAGCCGGATAGATACGACAATCGTATCTCAGAGATACTACGGCGCATCAGGAGATACGCCGTTGTATCTCTTTTGTGAATCTGGCCCATTATTACTGTGATTAGTGCTAAAAATATGCACTGTCACTGTACTAATGACACTGGCAGGGAAGGGGTTAAAATCCGGGGCGATGAAAAGGTCAACTGTATGCCTAGCTGTTTCAGTGTAGTGGGGGAGGTGCTTTAATGGAAGGCATTCTGCTTTACAGAAACACAGGATCCATGCCTTCTGTACTGACATTCTGCCGTTCTGCTTGTGTAACAAATGATCAGCAAGTGTCAGCGGACATCGGGTCTGCGGGACCCACTGATCAGCTCTTACTGTTGAAATCATAGCAGGAGCAAGTCACGGGTGGCGTGCACTCGCACCCAATACCCGCAAGTGCAGAATCACATATATATACGCGATCCTGCGCAGCACGGCTGACCTGTAGCAGTAAATCTGCTATGGGGTGGTTGGCAAGTGGGTATATTGGCAGGCTGGTTGTTCACAAATCGATCCACTTGTGTACAGCCAGCCTGTTGGGAATTTTTCTATCAATCAGTGCCACAGGCTATAGCCACCAGTGCTGATCAGTGTATTCTGGTGGGGAAGTTTCCCCGCTGTCAGAATACAATTGCACAGCGAGAGCGATTTCCCCATCCAAATCGAGTCGTTTTCTTTTGTTCAACGCGCACAAAAAAAAAAAAAAAGTTCTTGTGTATGGCCAGCCTTCAGAAACACAGTGCTATGTCTGCTAAACTTCTCAAACTCTTCAGTAAAAACATACCGTATTTTCCGGCGTATAAGACGACTTTCTGGATGCAAAAAAATGCATCCAAAGTCGGGGGTCGTCTTATACGCCGGGTACGGTCTCTGCCATCACACTTTTTTGTGAATAGGCGGTGCGGTGCGGTGACAGTCTCCGACTGCTGCGAGCGTCAGTGATTTAAAAGACGCGCCTTCTCCTCAGACTGTCCTGTGTTAGGTGGAACAGAAATCTTCCCAGCAGCGCCTCTGTTCTGTGTTCCTCCTATCACAGATGCCTTCTCATCCTCGGACGAGATGAGAAGACGACCATGATAGGCGAACAGAACAGAGGCGCTGCTGGGATATTTTGTGTTCCGCCTAACACAGGACAGTCTGAGGAGAAGGCGCGTCTTTGAAATCATTGACGCGCGCAGCAGTCGGAGACTGTCACCGCACCGCCTGAAAAAAAAGTGAGTGATGGCACTGGGGGGCAAGTTTAGGCACAGTGGGGGGCAAGCTCAGGCACAGTGGGGGCAAGCTCAGGCACAGTGGGGGCAAGCTCAGGCACAGTGGGGGCAAGCTCAGGCACAGTGGGGGCAAGCTCAGGCACAGAGAGGGGGCAAGCTCAGGCACAGAGAGGGGGCAAGCTCAGGCACAGAGAGGGGGCAAGCTCAGGCACAGAGAGGGGGCAAGCTCAGGCACAGAGAGGGGTCAAGTGATGGCACAGAGAGGGGGCAAGTGATGGCACAGTGGGGGTATGTAACGTAATGGCACAGTGAGGAATGTAATGTAATGGCACAGTGAGATTTGAAAAAGCCTGTTTCTGTCAGCGGTTCTGGCTACCCCTCAGCTTCCAGAAAGACTAGTAAGAAGGGGGTAGTGTTATACAGTGAGTATATCCCAAAACCAAAATTTTTCCTGGAAAATTAGGGGGTCGTCTTATACGCCCAGTCGTCTTATACGCCGGAAAATACGGTACATATATGAATTCATTAATCAATTGTTTGATTATTGTAAACCTGAAAGGTTTTGTTGCCTTTTTTAGCTAGAAGTCGCATCTTTTGTTTTTCTTAGCTGTGAAAGCTGGTACCTGCTTCTGTTGAATACAGTTGTTGAAGGTGACCATTTCTAACATGGAAGAAATATGTTATGATCACTCCCAGAGGTCATGTCATGCCGGGGATATTTGTAGTGATTGCACCATACATACAAGTTTCTTCATTCACCTTGCCAGCAGCCAAGTTTTCCATAAATATGTTCTGTGCACACTGAGTAACTGTTCTAAGTAACACTGAGCTATATAACAAATGTGTAAAACAGATTTACAGAAAAAAAAAAAAAAAGGTTATTATTCTTGGAAAGTAATGTAGTGCAATGACACATGATTATTATTAACTTTTACTTTTGAACTCAACTTTTAATAATTATTACCAACTTTTGAAAGAAATGTATAAAATGAAAATGCACTTTTATCTTTATAAGTAGTGCTTATTTATTCTAATGAATTAAAAAAATAACAACTGATTTGAAATTGTCACTGATAAATGATGTGCATGTTTGATTTGTTTCTTCTTCTTCTTCTTCCCTAAAGTCTTTCTATTATTCTAGCACCCTCTAGTGGCTACATGCATATTTGCAATGTTGTTCATAATCATGTCAAAAAAGACAAAAACACTACAAAAACACTTCTTATGAATGAAATCTCATTATGCTAAAGGGAAAAATTATTGTGTATGTGCAGTGAGTTTTTGAGTGTAGGTACTAATAATATTAATTATTAATAACTAGTATTATAATAATATTAGCAGTACCTAAAGGGCATTTATTATATGATTTTAATATTTTTAGAGCTGGCTTTTCTATATTTTTCTGACAGTAATTCACACACAGGGTTGTCGTTTCCTTTTCCAGTTGCTCTTTTCCTATCAGAAAACAGTATTTAATTTAACCTTGCATTCTCATCTGAGCAGATGTGGTGTATTTGAATTATTTTCTTCCAGGCACTTTACAAGCTGCGTGCCAGCATTTTTGCACATGTATTGAGCAATGGGGTTGAGCAATGGGGCAGAGCAGTTTTAGAGGAAGAGTTCTTCAGGTGCAACGAAGCACAAAAATACACATATGATATATTTACAGGTGCTCCCATTGAAGTCTATGGGGCCAGAAATACCTGAAAAAGCTCAAAAAAGCTCATGTCGTTTTTTGAGCTTAGGGGGACCGAGCATACAAGTGTAAGTAGTTAAAAATGACAAAAGAATGACATTTTGCATCTTGAGCATAGTCAGGTGTACAAGTGTGAAAGGGGCCTTAATAAGGAGATATTTAGATACAGCTTTAGCCAGTGATTTTTAGACTCCACAACTACACAAAAATTAATTTTTGAAAAATTAAAAATTCTGCGCCAAAACCAATTGATTATAAAATATAAAATGTGTATATAGAACCTGTATAAACCAAAATATATTTAGACAGCTGCTCCTCTAAGCAGTATAAAATACTGTGAATAGTGAATAGATAATGATATGGAGGGCGCTCTAATTAGTACATATAACTACCATATAATTAGCAAATCCTGTGCTTAAAACAAATATATAGCATACAGATAATTGTGAGATAGCAATGGTATGCCACCTAGTGAATTAATTAATCCGTTAGTGACTAATGAATAAAAAAATCCCAATATAAATGTGGAGTGCAAATTCAGCAGGATTTCTTCAAATACTCTGCATACAATCTTTTTTCAAAGTGATAGTGTGTTCCTTCACCAAGAAGAATATAACATCTTCACCCGAAGTGCTCGAAATAAATATTGCGCTTACCACAAGGATATGACTACTTTACTGAAAAAGATAGTCACACAAAGCTTTAGCAGGATCTGCACACGTAATGGAAAAGACTGGATCTGTGATTTTTGCCTCAAAACCGGAATGCAGACAGGAACAGAAAACAAAAGGTGCCCATAGCGTGATATTGTTTTATTTAAAAATTGAACATAAAAAACATAGCCAGATGGCCTCTTACATTAAAAAGTGCAGTCTGGGGCAGATTTTTGGGTCTTGGGGTCCCGCTCGCATGTACTACCTCCACTTCTGATACCTCCACAGGCGCCGGGGATGGCATGGGTATACACGTGACCAGGTATTGCCGCCGACGTACGTTTTGTAATTTTACGTCATCATTAATTATTGACATACAGTAAGTATTTGAAGGCAGAACACGGAATGTTTGTATTGTTAGCTTAAAAGGTTTAGAACTTGTTCACTTTAAGGGTCCATGCACACTGGGCTTAAATTTTTTTTTTATTTTGGCAGAAAGAAATGCTCATATAGATCGTTTTTGTATGTGCGTTTCATGTTTGTTTTTCTGCTAGAAGTCTGCTCTCAAAAATAGGGATTTGTTTCCTGCTTCTAAACGCTGAGTTTAAAATATGCCTCTAAATCATGGGTCTTCAAACTACGGCCCTCCAGTTGTTCAGGAACTACAATTCCCATCATGCCCAGTCATGTCTGTGAATGTCAGTTTGTTACAATTCCTAATGGGATGTGTAGTTCTACAACAGCTGGAGGGCCGTAGTTTGAGGATCCCTGCTCTAAATGTCACAATGTGTATGGACACACAGTATGACATTGAGCTGCTTCTACAGGCAAAACACAACACTCCTGTTGAAGCAACGTTGCCCAGTGTGCATGATCCCTAAATAAAAGGCATACATTTCTCACTGGTTCTGGACCCTGAAGACTGCCTCGGATCACTTCCTCTGGCGATTTCCTGGTTCGTTCCCCATGGCGCACACACGTCACCTCCGGTTTGGATGCTGGAGAGTCACGCACTGACGCGTTTCGTCACGTCCGGACTTCGTTCCACGGGGAACGAACCAGGAAATCGCCAGAGGAAGTGATCCTGGGCGGTCTACAGGGTCCAGAACCAGTGAGAAATTTATGCACACACAATTGCCTGGTATTTTATCATGATGGTACGCATTTATGTGTAAGGGGGTATTTGTTTGGGGGGGGGTTCATTAAATTCATCAAAACGATACTGCTCTATATGGATTTTTTTTCCTATATGCTTGCGGATTGAACATCTAAATACTGTAAAAGTGGTAAACTACAGACGGAGATTAAGGATGTGTATTGAATGCTGATTTTTGTTCTACCATCTGGTGCATCCCCCGAAGGGGACCCCATATCCCCCCACGTGGTGAACATCTTTGGTGAATGGAGCACTCATATTAGAAGCACACCTAATCTGGTCATTTAACACTAACTGTTATTACAACAAACGTATCGTTTGCAGCGCTGCTGCAGGACTGTGTTCAGACTCTGTGCAAGTCTGTTTCTATATTTTCTGCTTATTTTATTGGACCTTTTTCCTTAAGCAGGTGCTTTTATTTTTGGTATTTGTTTATTTATTGAGTTTCTTAGATTTGGGTAAGAAAATCTTAAGCGCTGAGTTGTACTTAATAGGTTGGACCAGCTTTCAGTACTTTTGCACACATGTCTGAAGACTTGGCTGTGACTGGGCTTGGTCACCCCCATAGCAAGCTGCTTGCTATGGGGGCACTCAACAGGAGGGAGGGCCAGGAGCAGCCAAGAGGGACTCAAAAAAAAGAAGAGCCGGGCAAAACCAACTGCACAGATTTTTGTGTATCATCTGAGGCTGTTCACTTCATTGGGTATATGTGTGGGTTTACATTCACTTTAAGCTGTGAAGCGCAGGGGCAGACTGGCACAGAGCCCACTCATACTCCTGTAGCGGATGATGCCAGTCTAAAAAGCAGGGACACACACTGCTGGTATAATCCCCAAGAAACTTTATTGGAGGCTGCTCAGACAGAACATGGCTCTACCATGTGTGACCCTTCTTTTCAACTGGCATAGAATTGTATTATTCTCAAAATAATTATAAGTAGATGTCCAGAGCATCCCCCCATATCTTTATAAGCAGCAAACATAGTAATAGGTTTAAGGGATAAAACATATCAGGAGGGACTTCAGGAATTTTATCATATTCAAGAAAACAAAAGAAATGGAAACATGATTGAAACCTTTAAATACGTTAAAGTAAGTTCACCTTTAAGAACATGTTACACGTTCCACACGTTTTTAGGGTGGAATATGTAATATGTTCCCAATACTGCAGCCGCTGCCCTCCAGTGGCAGCAGCATGGGAAGACATTCCCCGTACTAGCTGTCACTTTTTAAAATCAGCGTGGCCATACGGGGCTCTGTCCACATGGCCACGTCATTCATTCACACAGCTTTGTGTGTGAATGAACTACAAGCCCCATCCTTTGCGGTTGTCGGCTTGTAGTTTTTAATGAACTACCATGGCGCTGTCAAGCTTTGTAGTTCATTGATTTCTTCTTGTCAGTGTATCTGCTTGCCCGTATGAAATGTAAAAATACAAAGATATACTGACAGATCTGAAGGAGACTTGCATGGCACCAGTGATTTGCTGATCATGGGTGCAATGCTTTACAGGCTCCAAAAGAAAAAAATAATAAATGTACATTTGTTTACCTGCAAAAAAAATTGCATTTAATTTTTTTTTCTAAAAGGTGAACTTATCCTTTAAGGACATGAGTAAGGTTCAGGAGAGCAGTATTTTCGATAAGAAGCCAAGATCCAGAACATAGGGACGTAACCTCAAACTAGCAGGAGGACAGTTCAAAACTAATCTTATGCTGCGTACACACGATCAGAAATTCCGACAAGAAAAGTCCGATGTGAGCTTTTGGTTGGAAATTCCGACCGTGTGTATGCTCCATTGGACTTTTGCTGTCGGAATTTCCGCCAACAAAAGATTGAGAGCAGGTTCTCTATTTTTCCGATGGAAAAAGTTTGTATCGGAAAATCTGCTCTTCTGTATGCTGAATTCTGACGTGCAAAAAAACACGCATTTTCAGAATCAAGCAGGAGAGCCGAACTGCCTAGTGAACTTCATTGATCTCGGCACGTCGTATGTCGTGTACGTCACCACGTCCCTGACAGTCGGAATTTCCGACAAGAGTTGTGTGACCGTGTGTATGCAACACAAGTTTGAGCCAACATTCCGTCAGAAAAAAATCCACGGTTTTCTTGTCGGAATTTCCGATCGTGTGTATGTGGCATTAGAGTGTATTATTTTACTGAAAGGGTAGGTGATACTTGGAATAGACTACCAACAGAGGCTGTGAGTCAGTCAACAGTAAGTGAATTCAAACATGCTTGGGACAAACATAGATCTATACTCTATACAAAAAGAAATGTTGCACTGTTCTAACGAAAGAAGGGGGAAGGGAGGCAAGCTATTGTTCAGTTTTCTTTTAGGCAAGCAAATGGAAGCAAACATTTTCCAGGTATGCTGCATGAAAGTTGTGGACTACACAAATTTAAAGACTTTGGGGCAGATTCACATAGAATTAGATCGGTGCAGCGTATCAGAGATACGCTACGCCGCTGTAACTTACTTTTTGCTGGTTCGAATCCTGGAAGAATTCGCGCTGTAAGTTACGGCGGTGTAGTGTATTTCTGGCGTCGGAATTCAAATCGGCGATTAGGGGGCGTGTTTCATTTAAATGAAGCGCGTCCCCGCGCCGAATGAACTGCGCATGCTCCCTTTCTAAATTTCCCGCCGTGCATTGCGCGAAATGACGTCGCAAGGACGTCATTTTTTAAATTCAGACGTGACTTACGTACATTCCGATTCACGGGAACGACGGCCATACTTAACATGGCAAATCTAACTATACGCCGCAAAATACCAGCTTTAACTATCTGCCGGAAAAAGCAGACTAGAGACAACGTAAGAGAATGCGACGGCCGCGCGTATGTTCGTGGATCGTCGGAAATAGCTAATTTGCATACCCGACGCGGAAAACGACGTGAACGCCACCCAGCGGACGCCGAAGTATTGCATCTTAGATCCGAAAGGCGTACGAGGACGTATACCTGTCGGATCTAACCCAGATGCCGTCGTATCTTGGTTTAAGGATTCAAACCAAAGATACGACGCGGGTAATTTGAAAGTACGCTGGCGTATCAGTAGATACGCCGGCGTACTCGCTCTGTGGATCTGGCCCTATGACTACTGTTATGTTGGCCTTAAATGGTGGCTGCTGTTTTGTAACCCTTGACAGGGTTACCGTAAGAACATAAGGATTTGCTTACAGTTTTCCTATTTTCTTAAAGAATATAAAGTTGTCTTTGTAGCTGTGAAGCTGATTTGCACATATAAATCACAGGATTAGTGTATTTAGAATAAATCTTAAACTGTGTCTTTTCTTTCCCTAATCTTAGAACAAGGGTGTTGCAAACTACAGTTATTTACTGACACGTGAAAAATGATTTTTTAATGAGTGGCAGTGTTGAAATAATTGAATGAAAATGTAAATATTAAAAAGATTTTCCACGTAAAAGAGACCCTGTTGCCAGACAATTAATTTCAACAACATGTTTCAGATGTTATCAATATAATTATAAATACATACAGTCAGGGCTTTTTTTTCTCAAACAATAGGTGCTGGAATTTATTCACTACCCTACACACACCCTCCAAATCACATAAAATAGTGGGTGTGGTCAGTAAAATTTCATGAACAGTAGGAGGGTCTTAAAGGGGCATTAAATACCAGGATTGCATTACATACAGAGTGCAGAGCTGTCACTTGTAAACACAAAAAACAGACTTCTGTGTTTACAAGTGATTGTGGTGAGCAGGCACCAAAGGGTCTGAGCTAGAGGTGGTAGAACCAAGTTCCCCCTGAAAAAAAGCCCTGCATACAGTGTATTTCATATTTTATTTACCTGTAAAATCCTTGCATGTGTAGACAACTTTTGTCCTGAGAATACCTGAGATTGCTGCTGGGAGCTGCCATCTTGGATGTCATTTCAGCAGCCTCAGAGATGTCCCTCCAGTGACACTATAGTATTCCTCGAGAAAGATAAAAGCTTATGTGGGAGTGGAGGGGGGTGTAAAGAGAGGGATAGAGGAGCTAGGCCAGCACAGAAAGTAATTAGACATGCAAAGAGGGTAGGGTCTATGCAAGAAAATTGACTCTTCTGGAGTAATTAAATTCCAAGATTCAATGCACAATGTAATTGAAAAAAATATTGTTTATGAACAGGCAGGAAAAAAAAACTTTTTTTTTTTATGATTTTGTTTACTAAATTTTTATGTTAGTGACAGGATGCCTAAACTAAAAGTACACTTCTACTTGAGATCCTGCATACACAGTTATTTTGTTTTGCTAGAACGGAAAGTTTTCCTAATAACATCAGAGTGGATAGACTTGGAGGTTATGTGGATTTGGAGTTCGGCTGGGTGTCCAAAAAAATCAGTGAAGACCATAGGAAGCGGGCAACAATTCTAGTGGGAAGATGATCTCATCTCTTTGCATTCCAGCACACCATTGCCCACATTTTACAGAAATACTTCTGGGTGGCTTGGCTTTGGGGTGTCTCGGTCTTGCTATGCAGATAGTAAGCATTGGTCTGGTGAATGGAAAGGAAGCAAAATCAACTTTTCGTAGAGACCACAAACATGTTTAACCCAGACCTATAGGGTTTTAATTTGTAGGAAATATCCTTTTTCATACCATCATGGTCATTGTTGGGCCAGGACAAAGACGTGTGGTCCAGCAACTTTGACCAATAGCGTAAAATGCCTGGTGAAATATACACATTATGCTTTTCTGAAAAGAGGAACAGGAGGCTAATATACACTGCTCAAAAAAATGAAAGGAACACTTCTGAATCAGAACTCCTGGGATATTGATCTGGTCAGTTAAGTAGCAGAGGGGGAGGGGTGTATACAGAGGGGGTTGTTAATCAGTTTCAGCTGCTTTGCTGTTAATTGAAATTAACAACAGGTGCACTAGATGGGCAACAATGAGACGACCTCCAAAACAGGAATGTTTTTTTTAGGTAGAGGTGTCTGACATTTTTTTTCCCTACTCATCTTTTCTGACCGTATTTCCCTAGTTTTGCATTTGGCTAGGGTCAGTGTGACTACTGGTAGCACGAGGCGATACTTGGACCCTATAAAGGTTGCACAGGCAGTCCAACTCCTCCAGGATGGCACATCAATACGTGTCATTGCCAGAAGGTTTGCCGTGTCTCCCAACACAGTCTCAAGAGCATGGAGGAGATTCCAGGAGACAGGCAGTTACTCTAGGAGAGTTGGACAGAGCCGTAGAAGGTCCTTAACCCATCAGCAGGATCGGTATCTGCTCCTTTGTGCAAGGAGGAACAGGAGGAGCACTGCCAGAGCCCTACAAAATGACCTCCAGCAGGCCACTGGTGTGAATGTCTCTTACCAAACAATATGAAACAGACTTCATGGGGGTGGCCTGAGGGCCCGACGTCCTCTAGAGTGCGCTGTGCTCACTCCCGGACACTGTGGAGCTTGATTGGCATTTTCCATTGAACACCAGAATTGGCAGGTCCGCCACTGGTGCCCCATGCTTTTCACAGATGAGAGCAGGTTCACCCTGAGCATATGTGACAGACATGAAAGGGTCTGGAGAAGTCGCAGAGAACTTTATGCTGCCTGTAACATCGTTCAGCAATACCGGT